>NC_047659.1:49924866-50172366 GCF_011762505.2 Arvicanthis niloticus | reverse complement strand
TCAGACTCTGGAGCTAAGCCATCCCAGAAGATTCCTCAGTCAAAGAGGGATATGGACAGGTGACACAGAAGCCAGGCTGAAGAAAGACACCCTAGGGTTAGATTTGTGTCTGTGTGCACGAAGCTGGAAGGACCCTGGCTTGTTCCCAAGCAGTTTTTCCTCTTGGGCTGACAGAAGGTGGCAATTCAGAACACTGGAGATGCTCCCCAGCATCGAGGTTTGGGTTATCTTGAAAACAGGTCTCCCTCCATCCCTCCCTCCCTCTCTCTCTCTCTCTCCTCTCTCTCTCTTTCTTTCTTTCTTTCTTTCTTTCTTTTTTCTCCCTTTGGACCTGAAGTCCTTGGAAGGCTCTCTGGGTGGCCACTTCCAGGCCTTGCATTCTACTTTCTCCTGTAGGACTCTGGCCTGGCTTTCCCAGCCCCAGGGCTATGCAGCCAGAAGATGCCCCCACCTCCCCCCATTTCTCACCAGGCACTGTCTCAGAGCTGAACCTCCCCCAGCAAAGTAGAGGAAAGTGTAGTCCCAGTTCGGGAACACAGACAAAGTCCATATTCCACAGAGGCTCGGGTTTCCTGGCCTTCCTGCCTCTCCCCTTTGGAAGGTTCATCCCACCCATGTTCCAAGATGGACTTGCAGGTTCTCGGTGGTCTATAAGGGACAGACCAGAACAAAGCCAAAGGAGCTTAACTGTGGATCTCTGCAGAGACTGTTGGGAGTGTTCCCTTGGATGACCTTCTCCTTAACTCTTAGATGGTTAGTGCTTCTCTCTGCCTACCTTGGGTCATCTGAGATGAGGCAATTAGTGCTTTGTGAATGACAATCACCCCTCTCAAGTGCATGAAGTCAGTGTGGTAAGGGATCAGGCAATGCCTGTCTGGGTCTAGGGTAGCCCACCTCTGAAAAGGTGGTGGTTGTATGCTTTTGGGTATACAGAGTCTGTAGCAAAGAAAGGGGTTGAAAAGAGGTCTTGCAAGTGCTAGGGGCTACTGGGTTCTTTTTTGGATAGGGTTCTGACCACATACATTGCCAGAAGTCTCAAATTCTCCACCACTTCCAGATCCACCAAAAAAAAATGAAGCCCCAAACAACCACAGGGGAACTCATTCCGAGTTGGCAGAGGTTCTTCTGCTTCCAGAGTCTCCAGAAGAGAGAAGTGAGTTCAAATGGGGCTTTTCTAGGAACCTGATCAGATTTTCAAGTACGCAGTAGAAAGACCTGCACCCAAAGATACTGAGAAATTGTCACGGTGACAGAGTAATAACTGGGGTAGCTCAGAGATGTGTGTGGAGGGGCAACACCAAAGCAGAGGCAGTCTAGGGCCCAAGGGTAAGGCTGGGACAGATGGGTAGATGAAGACTCTGCTCCACGCCAAGTGAAAAAGGTGGGGCTGGGTAGGAAGCATATCCGTATGTATACATATACATCTTTTAAAAAGTTAATCTAGCCTGGTCTACAGAGTGAGTTCCAGGACAGCCCGAGCTACATATTGAGAACCTGTCTTGAGGAAAAAAAAAGTTTTTAATTTAACTCATTGAGACAGACCTACCTGTAGCCACATTTTGGCCTTGAACTTGGTACATAGCTGAGGATGTCCTGAATTTATGATCTTCCTGCCTCTACTGTCTGAGTGCTGGAATTACTATGTGGATTACCACAGTTTATACAGTGCTAGGGACTGAACCAGGGCTTCATACATGCTACAGGAGCACTCTACCAACTGAGCTACACCTGCCCAAGTGCCTAGTTGTTTGAAGGCTTTAGGGAGTGCTGGCCAGATCTTGCAGATTCATATTGTCACAGGCTCCATCCTGTCTTTCTCCCCCCCTCCTTCTCCTCCTCTTCTTCTTCCTTTCTCCTTCCTCCTCCTGTTTTTTTGTTTGTTTTTCAAGACAGAGTTTCTCTCTGTAGCCCCAGCTGTTCTGGAACTTATTCTATAGACTAGTCTGGCTTCAAACTCAGAAATCTGCCTGCCTCTGCTTCCTGAGTGCTGGGATTAAAGGCGTGCGCCACCACCACCTGGCTTTTCCATCATTTTTCCAAAGGTGCACCATGTCTTCCCATATCAGCCACACTCCCAATGGAATGACTTTCTGATTTTATCCTGCTCATTTGTGGTGTGATTATAATCAAGAATTCTTTCTGTGGCTGCTCCTCAGCTGTAAAACGTGGATGGTGATGGTTTTGCCCCAGTGGATTGTTGGGAAGATAGAATCAATGGATGAGAAGTTCACACTAAAGTCTGTCTATGGAATTCTGTGCTAGTCCTTTCACACCAACAGGAAAGAGGGGCAAGCTTATCAAGTTGGTCCTGTTTCCCTCATCCCTTATCTGTTGCCCCCAGTGTCTTTGGAGCCTGAGGCCAATGTGCTAGATCATACTTGGTCCAAGCCTGAGGTCAGAAGAAAGAAACACATTACATGCTCAGATGTTATCTATTCAGGGTTGAGCTGTCGGTAGGGCAAGGTGGGAGGTATCATTTGCAAGAAAGAAGATTCCTTATTTTGAGCATTTATTTAGTAAGTTCATGGCACTGTACTAGGCAGGGGAAACTGAGAAGGGAAAGACCTGAGGGGGAAAAAGATATTCTCTTCATTAATGGTCTTCTTGCAATGGTCTTAAGAAATGCCCTACTTGGCTTACACATTATTATTCCAAGGTGTTTTGTTTTTGTTTTAGCTAAGAACAAGAACCTAAGCATTGGTACAATCCAGATGTTTTGAATCTAGCCCTAGGTTCAGATCTTCAGCCTGATCCTGGCTTCTCCTGCCCTGCCCAATTTGTTTGGTGAGTAAATTTGCTATAGGAAGAACGGAGAAATCCAGCTGAGCCTGGGTTCTGTCGCCCTTACCAACAGCTCCACTTGCTGACCATCAAAATTAAAGTAGTGGGATGTCAAGCTTGTTCTGTCTGGGGCTCGGGTATTTAATATTTTTGCCTCTTTGCATTTCTGCTTTCTAACCTGCAAAATGGCTACAAGAAGAACTTGTTTCACTATGTCGTTGTCCAGCTTAATGGAGACAATAAAACCCTAAAACTTTGATTGAAGTCGGTAGTTCCCAGCCCACCACGGGCAAGAGAAACTCCACTAGGTAGGAGGTGGGTCTAATGTGTGGGCCTCTAATGTCTGTCTTCTGTCTGAGCCCTCTAACAGCCAAGGGATTCATGGACAATCTCGTAGCAAAGACACAAGGAAGGGCCAAGTTAATATACTCAGTGACTTCTGGCCCTCTGAAACATCCCATTTAGCAGACCACATATCAAGCATTTAAACCTGTGATCAGAGGTGCAGCAGGTGGCTGGGCCTGGGAGCCCATTGGGCCACTCCTGCTGGGAAGCATTCTTTAAGACCAGCAGAACATCTTTAAAGGACTTGACCAAATGAGGCAGAGAGCATGGTACAGGAACGATTGTCAAATCAGTGGGTTTGTGGAGACTTCCAGATGGTGCAGAGCCTCTGACCCAGGTGCTTGAGGTGCTTGTGGTGCCGGTGAATGCAGGCTTAGTCCCTTCTGTTGAGACCTTAGTTACTAGTAATGGAATATCTGCATTCCCAGTGATTCCCTGTGTGTTCCAGAGCAGTCTGGTCTACATATTGAGTTCGACAGAGAGACTGTCTCCAACAAACACATCCAAACCTAAACACAAACAAACAAAAGAAACCTTAGTTTCTCCTGTGTTTGAAAAGTAACCTTCTAACTTGGTGGCAGTGGTGGTATATGCCTTTACTCCCAGCACTTGAGAGGCAGAGGCAGGTGTATCTCTGAGTTCTAGGTTAGCCTGGTCTACAGAGTGAGATTCAGGACAGCCAGGACTACACAGAGAAACCTGTCTCAAAAAACAACAACAACAACAAAACAAACAAAACAAACAAAAATTTCTCTAGCTGGCTTTACCCAAGTCTTACTTACCTACCTCTTTGTAGGTCTTTTGTGCTCACTGGGGAGATGAAATCCCCATGAATCTTATGCCCTGGAAAACGGCACACTTTCTAAAGTGAGTACATAATAATCATTAAGGTAGTTCAGAACCAATGGCCTCTTTGGTTATAACTGATCGTTCTCCAGACCCAACTCCCCCAGTCAAATGGTGGGCCCTCAAGGACTGTTGCAAAAAGCGGTGTGATGCTCTTTTATAGTCCTCAGCTGAGCCTCTAATTTGGTATGGAGTGCGCAGTAACCAGAGGGAGGCTAGCACAGCATCTCAGGTACCGGACACTGGCAATCAAAGTCTGTTGTCTTTGCTGTTTTCTGGCTGGTTGCTTGGCCAGCAGTTACCTCACAGATCATGAAATGAGAGAAAACCACAGGGTCCTGTGCATCTGGGTGCCAACCCTTGACTCAGTCCCGGAAGGATCAGCTGTCCTTTACGTATTTCCCAGGGCTTCTCAAGTGTGACCCATCCCCGCCCCACACCACTTGATCCTGGGTGTTAGCGGCTTTGTAGGACTGAGCTTTGGTTAAGGAAAGAAAACGTTGGTTGGGGCCACATCTGTTCTGTGTCCCCTCTTCTGTGAACATTGGCTAAAGAAGGTTGTACCTGCCGAACCAATCAGGGAGTATCTGGTGGTATCTGGGACCTCGTGTTGCTGTGGGCTGGTAAGGAGATGTCCTGGACACTCAAGACTTTGGGTGAGACAGTGACTTTTTACTTTTTGCAGACCCTTTGACTAGGTCAATTGCGCAGGATAGCAGCAGAACATCTGGCCACTTAGACTTAGTGTGGCTAAGGGTTCTTTTTCTGACTCTCAACATGTGGATCTTAGCAACTACTGGCCCAGAATTTCCAAGAGAAGGGGCCCAAAGCTAAGAAAGCTTCTCTGGGACCTCGAGGAAGCAAGTGACCTGAGTTTTCTGAGAAGTGCAGGTGCCTTTGAAATGTCCCAGGAAGTGATTGGATCTCACAGTAAAGAGTTCAGAGATGTGGATATGTCTGCATGCCCTAGGTATTTTGTCCATCTGCCCTTTCTTGGAAATTCATCAGTAAACCAGGACTTGGACTACAGAGCTCGAGTTCTTAAGAGCCCTATCCAAGTACATGCTCTTGAAAAGCCAACATCTTCCTTTTCCAGATTTGCCTTGCCATTAGTGGCAGCCATGGAATCCTGGTGCCAAGATCATGTCAAGCCTCCATGTCTCTAGTGAACCAGCATAGTGGTGAAGCCTGCCTGGTGAGGATGGCCTGGGTGAATGATTGCCCTTAACCAAGTGTGTAGCTACTACCTATGTCTGTGTTATCTATTTTCTCTGAGAATTCTCGGATTATATAATTAACCTTCTGGATCTCACTATGCTTCTCTGAACGATGAGGATAAATAATAGTCCTGCCTCAAAGGTGGGCTGTATCAATTTTGTGAGTTTTATCACAAAACAGGGCCTTCCTTGTAGAAAGAACGTCATGAATGTGGTCATTCTTTACGTACACATTATGCTAAATCCAAACTTCCTTCTCTCTTTCATTCACACATAGTCAACATGAGATCCTATGGATTCAGGGTCTGCCACCTTTAAAGACTAGGTGATCACAAATGCCAAGAATGAGGTGGCTATAGTTTACAATGATCATTATATTTCCTGAATAGTAAGAAAGGAGGAGCTCAGAGGCTTCAAACACAAAGTAATAAGAAGGGTATGGAAAAATGAACTGCTTTGAGTTAACAAGTAAATTCCTCCTTGTACACATACAGAAATATTAGACTGTGCCTCCTGAATATTTATAATTAGATGTGCTAACAAAGACATTTTTAAAAATTTAAAGAACTATTCCAATTTGCATATCATCAAGTATATACAAGTATATACCATACTCTGTCCTGTAACTTGTAAAATTAAATAAATAATAACTAAAAATAATATTAGGAGAGCTGCAATAATGGTAAATCATTTCTGCTTTTTATAATTCTGCTCCTTGCTTGGCATGAAAAAACTAAAAAATCAAGGAGCTGGAGGAATAACTCAGTGGGAGGGTTTAGAGCACTAGCTGCTTTTCCAGAGGATTTGGATTCATTTCCCAGCATGCACATGGAGGCACATAACTGTCTGTCATTCCAGTTCCAGAGGATCTGACGACCTTACATAGTCATACATCTAGGCAAAACACCAATGCACATTTAAAAAACAGCAAGGCAGCATTAGCCACTTTCTCCCTTCAGAAATGTATTTAAAAACAGTGAAATGCAGTGAACACATGCCTCTGCCCATGACCCAAGGAAAATAATTCCTGCTTCACAGTGGGAGACACCAGATAAGGTCTATGGTCTCTGAAGTGCGGTAAGGCAAGTCCACCAGCTTGTCTGATTTCCGAGTGTGTATATAAAAAAGGAATGGTAATAACAATGGGCCTTGGAAGGATTTTTGAGAAAGTTAAAGGAAATAATTGGTTGAGGGTTTGGGGTGATCAAAACACCCAAGCAATTCCCCAATGAAACCTAAGAAAAAAGGAGGAACACACACCGACTGACATTTCCCTTGCAGACTCCTAAGGACCCACGGAGAACACCGGAGGAAAAGACTAAGTTCAGATGCAGAGCTTAAAGTCAGTTCCAAGGAGGGGTTCAGGATGTCAGTTAAGGGACAACACCTTATTGCTCTAAGACTCAGTCATGCCTCCATCAAGCCTGGGGATGTTTTCCTGCAAACAGAGGTTAGTGTCTCCTGTGTCAGTGTACAAGGCTATTAGATACCAGAGGAGAACTTCAGATAAAATACGGCTGAACCTCCCTCCATGGTCTCCCTCAAATATGCTATAGTTGCTTCTGAAATGGGAGGGAAACCCAAAATCATTTCTGCCCCCCATGCTATTAAATACAGAAGCCAGCATTCATATAGTTTCTCATTTCAGTCTCATTACCTGCATGTATGCACATATGCATTTTGTGAATGAGGTAGAAATCTACTACAATGGAAACTCCATGTAATCTGCGAGGGTGACACTAAAGACTCATAGAAATGGGGGACATGGGGGCTGAACCAGCCATCCTCTGAAACCAGGCAAGTCCTCAAGTGGCACCAGCCACAAAATCACTGGTCTACAGTTTGTCATGCCTGTTGGATGTGCTGGGATTGGAGTCTAGCAGAATCATCATCAGAGAACAGAGAGACTTCATCCAGCAACGGATGAGAGCAGAAGCAGAATCCCACAGCCAAATATTAGGCTGAACTCAGGGAATCCTATGGAGGAGGGGAAGGAAGGATTGGAGGAACCTGTGGGATCCAAGAACACCACAAGAACAAGGCCCACAGAATCAACTGACTGGGATGTATTCAGGCTTGCAGAGATCAGGGAGCCTGGATGGGTCTGACCTGGGGCCTTTGCATATGCGATGGTTGTGTAGCTCAGTGTTCCCGTGATACTCCTATAGTGGGAATGGGGGCTGTCTCTGACTCTTTTACCTACCTTTGTGACTCTTTTGCTTCTACTGGGTTGCACCATCGGGTCTTGATGAGACGGTTTGTGCCTGGTAGCTTATGGCATGTTTGGTTGATGTCCCTGGAAGCCCTGCTCTTTTCTGAGGGGAGGTGAAGGAGATGTGGATCTGGGGGAAGGGGAAGGTGTGTGAGGGGGAGAGACTTGGGGAGACAGGAAGGAGGAAAAACTGCAGTCAGGATGTCATATATGAGAGAATAATAAATAAAAAGGGAAAAAAAATAAACCTTCCAATTGCCCAACAAAATATAACTTACAACCTGTAGTTAATTTTCCAAGAATCTATTCCATTATTCTTTGAATTGTGATTTCCATCTTCTCAAAAGTGTGAAGCAATCAATTATATTAGCCATATGGTTTGATCATAACAGCTAATTTCCATTTCATAACATAATTGTTTAAAAACTGACAGTTTATTAGGTAAGCTATTTAGGAAAGTTCTCTCTAGCACTGATTCTTTTACAGCATGACTGAAATAACAATAAAAATCAAAGCCTTAGGCTTAGTTTCCACACCTGTAGGCTCTGAGATCTTCTGCACTGAATTCCTGTAAGGACAATCTTCTTGCCTTGTCCTGGAACTCACACTGGTGAGCGCTGCACACAGAGCACCTGCACTCCACTTGCCAGGCACAGGCGCAGCAGTGAGAGGTTGATTTAACAGAGCCGCTCCCTTATGTTGGACAAGAGCACTGGGTAGAAAGGCTGTGCAGTCATACATTACTGCAAACAAAACATGTCACCCTTCAGTGAGCTTAATGCTTTGACCATTAAATGTAGTCCCTCATGTAAATGACAGTGTGTTTAACTGGCAAACAGATGTTTCCCCACTATCATCTCAGAATTAGAAAGCTGTGGCTTATGGTTTGCTTTCAGCTCTGGATGTCTTATTTTGCAGAATCATTTCTGGTTTTCTCTCCCACTCACTTGAGCATTGATCCTATTTTGGCTTTGGAACTCTCCAGGAATAAATGTTCTGGACACTATAACACATACCTTTGGGGTCTCTGAAAATATCCGTATAAAAGAGATGCTGAACATAACAGTCAAGCACAGTATTTAAGGTGAACTGGCATCAATGCACTCTGGCTTCAATGGGCGTGGCTCTAGTGAATTGCTCTGTAGCCTTAGGTTAGAGTACAGGAGACTCATGGTGTCAGTTTGCTTTTTTTTCATGCCATAGGTTTAAATGTCAGTTGGAACAGCTAGTCTTTTAAAGGGCACAGCTATATGACTTTAGATTAGACAGTTGAGAAGGTGTGAAGTTTTTTTGGTAAGCTAGCTCACATCAAATAAAGTAGAACTGAAAATTCTTGACATTGAGTGCATATATTTTTGTTTTGTGTTGTATATCCTTTATTCTTGCGGATTATATTTTCTGACAGTGATGTCATTTGCAGGCATTTGTGCCATCGTGGTTCTACATAGTGAGTTCCAGGATAGCCAGAGCTACATAGTGAGACCCTGCCTCCAAAACAAAACAAAACAAAGCAAATAACAAAAATTGCTGTAATCTTAGTATTATTATTTTTATTTATTTTTGTTCCTGTACCTCATCTGATGGCATCCCCTATAACTCAGAATAAAAACTAGTGACTTTACAATTGCTAAAGATTAAACAATTTGGCCTTGGTGAAATGTTTCTTGCTGCCTTCCCTGTAAATATAATTTTTAAATCCATTTTTACTTCCAGTCCCTTGGTTTCCATCAATAACGACTCTGAGACTAATTAGATATTATTAAATGCCTAGGCCATAAGCTTTGGCTTATTCCCTGACTAGCTTGTAACTTATTTAACCCATTTAAACTATTCTATGTCTACCGTGTGGTTAGTTACCTCTCCTTCAGTCCTGGCCTGCTCCTTTCTTAGAAGTTTAGTGTCTCCTCAGCATCTCCCTGCTGGTTTACATCTGTCTTCTCATTCTGTCTCCCATCTTGTCTCTCTCAGATCTCCCCATTTCTCATTTATCTCTTACTATTTCCCAGAATCCTCTCTCTTCCTGGCAGCGTCCCACCTTCTATTTCTTGCCTCACTTCATCGGCCATCGGCTTTTTTTTTATTGACAGGTGATGTTTAAGAGATTCTCTCTACATTTTCCTCCGGCTATAAATCCATCTTGCTGTTCCGTGAACACGCCAGGACTGCCTCTCCCTGAGACCTTTGTCCTTGCCACCTCTCTTCCTCAAGAGAATATAGGAAGTCCCTCCACACCCTGCTCCACTTAAAAATTTATTTTATGTATATGAGTGCTCCATCTATTTGTACACCTGCATCCCAGAAGAGAGCATCAGATCCCATTACAGATGGTTGTGAGCCACCAAGTGGGTGTTGGAAACTAAACTCAGGGCTTCTTAAAGAGTAGCCAGTGCTCTTGACCACTTAATATCTACAGCCTTTCTTTCCCTTCTTTACTCAGCCAAATGTCACTTTCTCAAATCCTTCACTGACCTGTCAGAAACCTTGGCTCCTTGCTTGGCTCATACAACCCATTCCTTCCTTGCTTTTCCATAAGACTGTTTGGTATATGACATACTTTCTATTATTTGTTTGGTTCAGGTCTCTTTTCACTAGACTGTAAACCCTGTGAAGCAGAAATTTTTGTCAGTGTCCATTTCTTGCCTCACTACTGAATACACTGGCATAGCAACACTTTGTGAAACACAGAACAGGGCTAACAGTGAACAGATGTTAGATAAATGGTTATTGATGAATATGTTAATCAACTAGGAAAGGAGACCCCACTATGACAGGAGAAAATTGCCATTGAAGTCAGAAGGCCCCATGACCTTGGGCAGGTTGCCACCAACTCCATTGCTTGACAAGTGTGGATAATAGAATATGTTTCCATCCAAGACCACGTGGGGATCGACCAAGTTGATACAGGTAAGATGTTCTCCAGAGTTAAAAAGACATTTTCCAAGGCACCAAAGAAGCTCTTAGGAAAATTAATCTTTTTTTTTTCTTTTTCTTTTTTTTTTCATTTTATTTTATTTACATTTAAGATGCCATCCCCTTTCCCCATTTCCCCTCCCTAGAAAACCCCTGTCCCAAGCCCCCTTTTCCTTTTTGCTTTTATACAATTTTTATAAAATGTTAATCAAAGTATTTATAAGTTTGGTAATGCTCAATCAGAAGGGTAATCCAATACCCAACCTAGATATAAAAACTATCTTTGACTGGTGGAGACCTGTGAACATCTGCCTCCATGCCCCCTCTCTCTTTCTCTCTCTCATCACCTAGCTTCTCCTCTCCTTCATCTCCTCTCCTTACTCCATCTCTTCCTCTCAGTACTCCTTCCCACTTAGCTCCTCCTACATATCACTCTTCCTGTTAAAGTAAAACTTTTCTCTCAAAATACAGTTAGAGCATACTTATTCCTAACTGTACCAGTGAGGTATAAGATAGTTCTAATACCCAGTCCATCATTTTGTTGACTAACCAGAACCTCTGTCATCTCTTCTAACTAAAACACTTACTTTTGATCCTGGCTTTTTTTTTTTTTTTTTTTTTTTTGGCTTTATAATGAATGTCAGCTGAAAACTATCTACTCAGATCTTTTCTCTCAAAGTAAATAGCCAGGATTGGCTATGAGACTATGGGTCTTCAACCCCGTCAGAAATCCAGAATGACTGAGTTAACTGAAGTTATAGGAAGCACTAAACATAGCTTCTAAAACTTAGCCAATTTATAGAGACCTCTGAACACCTGAGAAGCCCCTATACTACCGAATGTTCGAGCATCAAATCTTCAGCCTTCTGGCCCAGAGTCATCTGACAGACCTTAGTGATGCAGGATTATTAAGGGCTGATTACTCTGTCTGGGCAGATATAATCAGTCGACTATTCTGCATGTGTGTCCTCTTCAGGACAGTAGTTAGTCTGTAGATGGAAAGAGGCAATTCTTGCCTAGTGGCTGTCACCACACAACTGGCATAACTCCAAGGATGCTCAATTTCTTCTTAGAATCCACAACAGGAAGCTGTCAGGAGCAGACAGGTCTCTAATCAGAATGGACATTTATATAAATTTTTGTAGCATCAATTCTATGGACTTCTGACGTTTTGAAAACCAACTATCCATGTAAGGTCACCTGGACTGTTGTCTGTTCACTCCTCTTGGCTATTTCTAAATAAAATATGGTTAACCTCCTAACAATTAACTCAAAGCCATAAATTTGCTATAGTCCCTTAACTCATAGGTTAACCATCCCAAATCAGTTAAAAAAGTTAAGGAAGGACTGGGTCTAGGCCTTGTATTCCTAAATGTGTTATACAAGCACATTGCCCATGAGAGTATCAATATTCATCTCACTTTTATATTAATAAGGAGCTCGTACCAATGAAAACCTTAAATTTGAAATCAAAGTAAATTTTGTACCATTTAAGAAATTATAACTTCATCTTGATAATAATTATACAAATTTCTACCAATAGGTTATGGCTGTGCAATAAGTCCTAACTAATCCTCCCTGTTCCAACAAAACCACTACTTTTCCCTAGAAAGACAGACCATTATTAACCACATTAGTCCCCAAGCCCAGGGAATAGGGGCGCTGACTCTTCTGTAACTTCTTCTGGCTGATTATGGGCGTTGAGATATTAGAAGAGGGGTGGGGGGAAGAGTAAGTTGATAATCCTCTGATGCTGTGTCTTCACTGAATCCAGATGGAATTCCAGGACATCGGAGGTTTGGGCAGGTCTGCTCTGTATACTTGATGAGTAGATACACCAAGGCTGTGTATTCTGCAATATACAATTCTCAGAACAAGTTTCAGTATCAGGGAAAAAAAGAAAAAAAAAATTCCCCCCCCCCCCGGGGCTGACATTTTTTTTAAAGATGTTGGTTCTAACAACTTTTCTTCCCCCCCCCCTTTTAAAAATTGGTTGTAATATTTACATTTCAGGTTTTATCCCCTAACCCCACTTCCTCCCACCACCCAGAAACCCCCCATCCCATCCCCCTCCTCATGTTTCTATGAGGCAGTGACCGCACCTACCCCCCCAACTATCCCCTCCCCACCCTCACATTCCCCCTCACTCTGTGTTTATTTTTTTTTTTTTAATGGGATCAAGAAACTCCTCTTCCACCTATGCCCGACAAGGCCATCCTCCCCTACATATACCTCTGGAGTCTTGGGTCCCTCCCTATGTGTTCCCTGGCTGGTGTTTTAGACCCTGGGGGGCTCTGGTTTTTGGTATTGTTGCTTTCCTCCTGGGGTCTCAAACCCTTTCTGCTCCTTCAGTCCTCTCTCTAAGTTCTCTATTGGGAAACCCCTGATCATATCAGTGGTTAACTGTGAGCATAGTCCTCTGAGTGTGTTAGTCTTTGGCAGACCTCTAAGGAGACAGCTATATCATGTTCCTCAGATTATGCACTTCCATCCACCCACAACAGTGTTTAGCTTAGGTGGCTGTACATGGGATGAATACCGAGGTGGAGTGGTCTCCTGATAGCCCCTCCTTCAGTTTCTGTCCCATGTTTTGTTTCCGTATTTGCTCCCTTGAGCATTTTTGTTCTCGTTCTAAGTAGTACTGAGGCATCCCCTCTTGGTCTTCCTTCTTCATGAGATTCATGTGGTCTGCTGGTTGGGTCTTCGCTAATCCTAGCTTTGGGGCTAACATCCGCTTAACAGTGAGTAAATACCCTGTGTGTTCTTTTGGGATTGGGTTAACTCACTCAAGATGATAATTTCTAGATCCATCCATTTACCTATAAATTTCTCAAATTCATTATTTTTAATAGCTGAGTAATACTCCATTGTGTAGATGTACCACATTTTTTGTATCCATTCCTCTGTTGAGGGACATCTTGGTTCTTTCCAGCTTCTGGCTATTATAAATAAGGCTGCTATGAACATAGTGGAGCATGTATCTTTATTACATGTTGGAGCATCTTCTGGGTATATGCCCAGGAGTGCTATAGCTGGATCCTCAGGTAATGCTATGTCCAGCTTTCTGAGGAACCGCCAGACTGATTTCCAGAGTGGTTGTACCAGCTTGCAATCCCACCAACAATGGAGGAGTGTTCCTCTTTCTCCGAATCCTCGCCAGCATCTACTATCACCTGAGTTTTTGATCTTATCCATTCTGATTGGTGTGAGGTGGTATCTCAGGGTTGTTTTGATTTGCATTTCCCTGATGACTAAGGATGTGGAGCATTTCTTAAGGTGTTTCTCAGCCATTCGAGTTTCCTCTGTTGAGAATTCTTTGTTTAGATCTGTACCCCATTTTTTAATAGGGTTATATGGTTGTCTGGAGTATAATTTCTTGAGTTCTTTGTATATCTTGGATATTAGCCCTCTATCGGATGTAGGATTGGTTAGGATCTTTTCCCAATCTGTTGGTTGCCGATTTGTCTTATTGACAATGTCCTTTGCCCTACAGAAGCTTTGCAATTTGATGAGGTCCCATTTGTCAATTCTTGATCTTAGAGCATAAGCCATTGGTGTTCTGTTCAGGAACGTTTCCCCTGTGCCTAGGTATTCAAGGGTCTTTCCCACCTTCTCTTCTATTAGTTTCAGTGTATCTGGTTTTAAGTGAAGGTCTTTTATCCACTTGGATTTGAGCCTTGTACAAGGAGATATGAATGGATCGATTTACATCCTTTTACATGTTGACCTCCAGATGAACCAACACCATTTGCTGAAAATGCTGTCCGTTTTCCACTGGATGGTTTTAGCTCCTTTGTCAAAGATCAAGTGACCATAGGTATGTGGGCTCATTTCTGGATCCTCAGTTCTATTCCATTGATCTTCATGTCTGTCTCTGTACCAATACCATGCAGTTTTTATTACTATTGCCCTGTAGTATAGTTTGAGGTCAGGGATGGTGATTCCCCCAGAAGTTCTTTTGTTGTTGAGAATAGTTCTCGCTACCCTGGGTTTTTTGTTGTTCCAAATAAATTTGCAAATTGCTCTTTCTATCTCTATGAAGAATTGATTTGGAATTTTGATGGGGATTGCATTGAATCTATAGATTGCTTTTGGCAAGATGGCCATTTTTACTATATTAATCCTGCCAATCCAGGAGCATGGGAGGTCTTTCCATCTTCTGAGATCTTCTTCAATTTCTTTCTTCAGAGACTTGAAGTTCTTGTCATACAGATCTTTCACTTGCTTAGTTAGATTCACTCCAAGATATTTTATATTATTTGTGGCTATTGTGAAGGGCGTCATTTCCCTAATTTCATTCTCTGCCTGTTTATCCTTTGAATAGAGGAAGGCTACTGATTTGTTTGAGTTGATTTTATATCCAGCCACTTTACTGAAGTTGTTTATCAGGTTTAGGAGTTCTCTGGTGGAAGTTTTAGGGTCGCTTAAGTATACTATCATATCATCTGCAAATAGTGAAATTTTGACTTCTTCCTTTCCTATTTGTATCCCTTTGACTTCCTTTTGTTGTCTAATTGCTCTAGCTAGGACTTCCAGTACTATATTGAATAGGTAGGGTGAGAGTGGGCAGCCTTGTCTGGTCCCTGATCTTAGTGGGATTGCTTCAAGTTTCTCTCCATTTAGTTTAATGTTGGCTACTGGCTTGCTGTATATTGCTTTTACTATGTTTAGGTATGGACCTTGAATTCCTAATCTTTTCAAGACTTTTAACATGAAGGGATGTTGTATTTTGTCAAATGCTTTCTCAGCATCTAGTGAGATGATCATGTGGTTTTTTTCTTTGAGTTTATTTATGTAGTGGATTACATTGATGGATTTCCGAATATTGAACCATCCCTTCATTCCTGGGATAAAGCCTACTTGATCATGATGGATGACTGCTTTGATGTGTTGTTGGATTCGGTTTGCAAGAATTTTATTGAGTATTTTTGCATCGATATTCATAAGAGAGATTGGTCTGTAGTTCTCCTTCTTTGTTGGGTCTTTGTGAGGTTTAGATATGAGCGTAATTGTAGCTTCATAGAACGAATTGGGTATTTTTCCTTCTGTTTCTATTCTGTGGAATAGTTTGAAGAGAATTGGTATTAGTTCTTCCTGGAAGGTCTGGTAGAATTCTGCACTAAAACCATCTGGTCCCGGACTTTTTTTGGTGGGGAGGTTTTTAATGACTGCTTCTATTTCTTTAGGGGTTATGCGACTGTTTAGATGATTTATCTGCTCCTCGTTTAACTTTGGTACCTGGTATCTATCTAGAAAATTGTCCATTTCATCCAGATTTTCCAATTTTGTTGAGTATAGGCCTTTGTAGTATGATCTGATGATATTTTTAATTTCCTCTGTTTCTGTTGTTATGTCTCCCTTTTCAGTCCTGATTTTATTAATTTGAATACTGTCTCTGCGCCCTTTGGTTAGTCTGGCTAAGGGTTTGTCTATCTTGTTGATTTTCTCAAAGAACCAGCTCCTGGTTTTGTTGATATTTTGTATAGTTCTTTTTGTTTCAGCTTGGTTGATTTCAGCCCTGAGTTTGATTATTTCCTGCCGTCTACTCCTCTTGGGTATATTAGCTTCTTTTTGTTCTAACTCTTTCAGGTGTGCTGTCAAGTTGTTAATGTATGCTCTTTCCAATTTCTTTTTGTGAGCACTTAGAGCTATGATTTTTCCTCTTAGTACTGCTTTCAGTGAGTCCCACAAGTTTTGATATGATGTGTCCTCATTTTCATTTAAATCTAAGAAGTCTTTTATTTCTTTCTTTATTTCTTCCTTGACCAAGTTATCATTGAGTAAGGCATTGTTCAGTTTCCAAGTATATGTGGGCTTTCTGTTGTTTTTGTCCATGTTAAAGATGAGTCTTAGTCCATGGTGGTCTGATAAAGTACTAGGGATTATTTCAATCTTTTTGTATCTGTTGAGGCCTGTTTTGTGACCAATTATATGGTCTATTTTTGAGAAGGTACCATGAGGTGCTGAGAAGAAAGTATATTCTTTTGTTTTAGGATAAAATGTTCTATAGATGTCAGTTAAGTCCAATTGGTTCATAAAGGAAAATTAATCTTAAGAAGATTAAAACTGATTAAGTTTATACTACAAAAAGCAGAACTCTTATTCTCCTGTGAACTATGAAAGTGAGTGGTGAGTGCACGCTGTGCTTGACCTGTCTCTTGCTCTTGTACCCAGTAGGTGTGTTTTTCTCCCCATCTGAGACTAGAGGTCAGGGACTCCTCTATACATCTGAGGTCTCACACAGTCACTCACTGGTGAAGTGGAAATTTCTTTTTTCTTTGGAAACTCAGTTGTCTCACGTGATGTTTTCCTGGGAGCTGTCTTGTGAGAGGATGTTTTGCTGGAGCTCACTCTTGAGAGGGCATATATTGTTTTGCTGGATTGGACATTTGAGAGGGTGTGTGTTGTTTGGAAAGAGTATAAATGGAATATCACAAACAGTGAGAGGTCCCTCTTGCATTGTGACACTATGTGACACTTCACTGGTCTGCTGGTTTTCGCTGGTCTTCACTTGTCTTCACTTTGTAGAGAGAAATGCAGCAAAGAACTCCTCGTATTCTGGCTGATTCTGGCCGATTCTGCTGACTTGTGCCCATTCAGTTGAGCCTTGTGGTTTTTGCTGGATTGAGCCTCCTCTAGTGATTTGTGTTTGGCCTTTGATATTGAACTGGACTGCTGGTATCCTGACAACAAAGAGTGGAACTTCTCTCCTACCTCTGGTTGGTGGGCAAGAAGGTGAAGCGTTTAACAACCTTAAATAAAGTAGATTTAGAGAAAAATCTAAGCAAATACCTTATACTACTGAGGGCTTATTGTATGCCATACAAATGGTACTCTCATGGAGGAATTATAACACCTTTGAGAGTATTTTACTGGAGGAGAAAATGAGGCAGAAAGAGGTAGAACCTTTACAGAGTTTGACTGGTGGGGCCAGGATTTGAACTTAAGCTAGTATTTTAAAATTCTGATAAAAACAACTACTCTTATGCTGCCCAGAGTATAGTAGCTTTCTATGAATTCTTACTGTGGTACAGAATGCCACAAGCCAAATCCACAGGCATACTGGTCTTTCCGGTGACCATATCCAAGAGGTTAGGCCAGCATGGGTACTCTGATGCTCTTGGGTGTTGTTAGGCATTATTATACTCTTGTTAAGATTGTGTCCCTTACCAGCACCCCCTTATACTGCACAATTATATGAATTACAAAGGCAGTCACATACAATATTGAAAATTTTTAAAATGTCAAAGCACATCAATACTTCAAACCTGTTGGCTAATGGGGCCAGGGAGAAGGTTCCTGCCATCGAGCCTCATGTTATGAGTTTGAATCCTGGGACCCACATGGTCAAAGGAGAGAACTGACTCCCACAGATTGTCCTCTAACATCCATTCTGGCCCCTGTGTATCGGTGCCCTCACACAAAATAAATGTAATAAAAATGTTAATAACTGCACTGAATCACATCAAATATGTTAAATATATGAGTTTTCCTAACAATACAATTGTCCCACATTCATTGAAACATGTTAGCAAACTCCAACTTTAAAAATTGGTAAATAAAAGGAGAAAGTTAAGAATTTAGGGGTGGAGAGATGGTTCCCCAGTGACGAGCACCAGCCGCTCTGGCAGAAGACTTAGTTTTGGTTCCCAGCTCCTCTAGCATAGCTCACAACCATCTGTAACTCTAGTTCCAGGGGATCCGATGCCTCTTTGACCTCTGTGGGCATACATATATAGTCAGACACACATGCATACAAATAAAAAAATACTAAAAAACGTACATTACTTTCTAAAAATTTATTTATTTAGTTTTAATTTTTTATTGGTTGTTTTATTTACATTTCAAATGTTATCCCCCTTCCCAGTTTCCCCTCTGAAAACCTGCCATCCTACCCCTTAAGTTATTTATTATTGTTATAGTTATTATAATAATAATATTATTATATTATTATAGTTATTATTATATTATTATAATTATTATTTCTCTCTGTGTGTGTGTGTGTGTGTGTGTGTGTGTGTGAGAGAGAGAGAGAGAGAGAGAGAGAGAGAGAGAGAGAGAAAGAGAGAGAGAAAGCATGAGAGAACACGCAAGTCTCACTGTGCATGTGTGGTCAGAGAGCAACTTTTGAGAGATGGTTCTCTTTGTCTATTGTGGGTTCCAGGCATGGGTTAAGGATAATACATAGCTCCTTAGGCTTGTGTGGCTAGTGCCAGTGGAGCCAACTTGGCCTACCCTGTATTGCCTTTACAGACCAACCTTATTGTGATATTGCAGAGAGTAGATGACAAGTGAAGGTGTAATGGACATGCATATAGCCATGCCAAGGTCCTAATACCTCAGATCCTTGGGAATGACAAGGTCTTCCATGGGTCAGGGTCAGAGAAACTGCAAGGTCTTCCTTTGGTTCAAGTTTGGATGTTTATGAGTGGCTGGCCTTTAGTTAAATCTGCTGTCTACAGAAACTATCTATTCCATCTTTCTTTCTCTGAATGACTGCAACTAAGACTGCTCCCGACAGAGACCTATGGAGTGTAGCTAATTCTCCTTCCAGTTCATGCAGTAATAAAGGTCCTGAGCTAATAGATCTATGTTGGTACCTCCCCATCAGAGTGCACAGCTCACTCACTCACAGGTTTTCTGTGCCTGTCATTTGTTCCCTCCCTCATCCCCCAAATCCATGTAGGTCACAGAAAGCATGAATAATATACAAAGCTCTACACATACTTAATGTATATAAATTTGTGAGTTTTGACAGATGCAAATAGCTATAACTACAACTAAGCTAAGAAGCACTGAATAGCAACCAGGGTTTCTTTTTTAACCCTTTGATTGTATGTAGTTAAAGTATTTAACAAATTTAGACTTTATTTTTAATGGTCCTGGACTTTCAGCTCAGATCCTTCACACATGCACTATGAATGACAGACAACTGGTCTATCACTGAGCTGTGTCCACAGTGCCATTTCCATCCAAATCTGAACTGTCCGTATTATACTGTTACTCACAGAAGCAGCATATAGCAGATGACTAGAACTTAATCATTTAGCATGCCTAAAGGTTTAAACCCTGAAAGCCATCATTCCCTTCATCCTCTGCATGTCTGACCAGTATTTCTATTCAGAATTCTATGCATTAAAATTCTATGCATATAGTATTATAACTATGTCATATAGTTATAATATGGTGGACACATGTATTGGTTTCCTGTTATGGACAGGCTTATTTACACAAAAATCATTACTTAGTGTAAAGTTCTCCAGAATCTTCCACACTGTTGCAAATGGAAGGATTTCTGTCTTTATTTCTGAAGCCTGAAAAGCAGTTCAGAGTATGTGTACATCACATTTTATTATGTGTCTGTTCATTTCTCAATGAACTGTTTTCTTTCTTCTGTATGTTGACTGCATGTGGCTGCTTAGGCATCACTTTGAGGATGTACTGACATGCATTCTTATGAACATGTAGTCATCAGCAGGTGTGTTGAGTCATATAGCTCTATTTTTAAAATTAACTTGCATACTATTTTCCATAATTGCTAAAGAATTTTATATTTTGTCTCTTATAATTTTTTTGAGACAGGGTCTCTCCCTCTTTTTAAGAATTTATTCATTTTGCTGGGCAGTGGTGGCACATGCCTTTAATCTCAGCACTTGGGAGGCAGAGGCAGGTGGATTTCTGAGTTCGAGGCCAGCCTGAGTGAGTTCTACAGAGTGAGTTCCAGGACAGCCAGGACTACACAGAGAAACCCTGTCTCAAAAAACCAAAACAAAACAAAATAATTTATTCAAATTTATTCATTTTATGTATATGAGTACACTGGAGCTCTTCAGACACACCAGAAGAGGGCATAGGATCCCACTATAGATGGTTGTGAGCCACCATGTGGTTGCTGGGAATTGAACTCAGGACCTCTGGAAGAGCAGTCAGTGCTCTTAACTACTGACCCATCTCTCCAGCCCTTCATAATTTATTTCTCTGTCTCTCCTTATGAAAGTGGCACCATGCACATCAAGAAACTAATAGTGTCTCCTTAGCAATGAATCTCAACATAAAAATGAATGAAACATAATATTCTTGTTTTGCAGTCCAGGATGACTGGGCCTCAACAATGCTAACACAGGAGAGGGAAGCAGCAAGTGGGACACTTCCTGGTGGAAGAGCACAGCACAGAGTATCCAGCTGTGCTGTCACGGAAACTGAACTCGAGTAGAGCTAAGCTCAAAAATTCAAAGTAGTATAATCTACAGAAAGCACAGAGGACTATCTAAAGACATTTATCAGCAAAATCTAGTTAGTGGAAAACTTTAGAGACAGTCTAATTTTTTCCTTCAATATTACATTTATTTGTGAGTGTATGTGTGTGTTTAGTTATCTGTGTGGGAGGGCACACACCTCACCACATGTGTCAGGTCAGAGGACATCTTGCAGGAGTCTCTTCTTTCCTTCCACACTGTGGGTCCTGAGAATTGAACTCCCATGGTCGGGCCTGGCAGGAAGCACCTCCACCAGTTGAACCACCTCACTTAACAAAATCCATTTTGCTTAACAAAAATATTTCGAAGAATAAAAGAAAATGGAGGGTTTGTAAAAAGATAAAATACTGGGGCTACAGAGATGGCTTAGTGGTTAAGAGCGTTGGCTATTCTAGAGGACCTGGGTTATATTCCCAGCACTCACATGGAAGCTCAGAGCTCTCTGTAACTCCATTCCCAGAGGTATAACACCACCCTCTTCTGTTTTTTTCTGGCACAACATGCTTGCGGCACACAGACCCACAGGCAGGCACAACATTCACACATTAAACAAGAGCTAGTTGATTATTAGTCCACCTAACCCATTACTTACATTTCTGAAATTCTCTCTAGTAATGAGCATTTCAAAAAGACATTGGCAGATGCTAACCATGTTTTTGTTTAATTTTTCAATTAAGCTAAGAGGAAAAAGGCTGATAGCATTTACACTGCTGAGGTTATAAAGCCACTGTAAATCTTATTTGCTGCCAATGGCCATATAAAGTCATATATCACTCGGAAACTCTTACAATGCTGAACATATGTCTGTCCCACCACCCAGACATTTTTTTTCTTTGTTTTGCCGGGAAGTGACTGGAGACTACATGTATTTGACTGTGCAGCTACATTGTCAGTCCTGCCCTTAAACAGATCTCAACAAGAATGTTTGTAGCCATGCTGGCCCTGATGTCATGTTTCCAAGTATAATTTCCCTGATGTACAACACTCGTGATGCTCATATGTCTTTGTCAATGCCAGTGCAGGTTCTATTATTTTTATCTTAAAATTTAGTTTATTATTATTATGGGTATGTATAATGTTTGTACATGTGAGTGCAGATACATATGACACGGTTCAAAGAGAGGTCAAAGGACAAGTTTTGGAAGTCAGTTCTCTACCTCCATTGTGGGTCCTGGGTACTGGACTTGGGTAATGAATTCATATCTTTAAGCTTGTATGGGAAACATTTTTACCCACGAAGCCATCTTCCTTGTTCAAGGTTATTAGTTTAAGGGCCATCTTAGCAATCATTTCCTCTGGATAATTTTCAGGCCCTGTATCTTATGTCCACCTCAGATAGACTGAGTGAAGTGGAAATTCTGGTTGTGTCATGTGACATAGACTAATGTGATGCTTTGCTGAAGAAGACCCATGAGAGGACACATGATATTTGGATAGAGTATAAGTAGGACCCAACACAGACAGTGACAACACGCATGCATAGCTAGCTGTCCAACACTGTCTCCAGTCTTTGTTGGGAAAGGCATGCAGAAGACTTCTCCTGGGCTTCTGACTGGTTCTGGTGGCTCCTGCTGACTCTTGCTGATTTGGTGGAGAACTGGTGGTTTCTGCTGGATCGTGCCACTGTTGCTGATTTGTGTTTGGTGACACTTTTGACCTGGTCTGCTTGTATCCTGATACTACTGGACTGCTGGTATCCTGACAGAGATTAAAATCACCCTCAAAGAACTACTTGTAAACAGGTGCACGTCCCCTTGTCCTAGTTACCATCTTTTCTCCCCTACTTTTGGACGGTGGGCTACAATGGGCGGGTCAAAGTGTTTGATAACCCTTACTAAAGTAGGTTTTGAAAAGCTAAGCCTACAGCAGAGTGGCTACTCTCTGTGGGCTCATGACACTTTGAACATATTTTCCTCTATTGCTTCTTCATAATGTTATTAAATGCTCTGAAATGGCTCCAGTCCCCTACTAGACAATGAAATTTCTGAGCATGAAATTAAGTCTTACTCATGTTGACATCTTGGCTGCAACCAAATAATCAACAAATTCATTTGTATTTTGATTTTTTTTTTTCATTTTCTTCCCCATCACTGATCGCAGAGGACCAGGCAAGATGATTTATAATGTGTGGCTGAAAGACGAATATGGGAAATAGTCCCATCTGGAGGCTGATTTCCATTCAAGTTAATTATCAGAGTCAAACATTTTCAGGCTTGGGAAAACAGTTACAGGTAATCTGATTTAACTACCCACATGACAGTTGGAGACCTTTCAATATTTCTCCGAGTTGAGAAGCTTTGGAGAAGTATACACTAATGTTGATAGAAAATGGGGACTCTAACTACCTGGAGAGCCTGTCATTTCTACTTTCTTCCAATTCAGGATGTGTGAGAATGATGCAGCAGGGTTATTTGAACTAGCACACGCGTGTTTACATACAGATGCACATATAACCCACCACATGCTGTAAGTTTAAATCTGTAAATTGCTTAAGATGATGAATTGCAAGCACTTACCTAAAATGTTAAGTATAAGTTGGGGACTGAGACAGTACCCAGAGAGAAAATTATTTGTAATTTGAAGTTAAAACCATCTGCCAAAGAAGGGGCTCAGGGCAAAAGAAAAAGAATTGATAGATTCCATAGAGGGTGGCAAGGGCCAAGAACCCACCCTACAAGTGACTGCCTGCTAGAACTAGCAGTTTGGGCACCATTTTGCTGATGAATGGAAAAACAGATTATGAACCCTGAGTCAATTGTATTGCATTGCCAGCTTCAAGTACTATATTGGTCTCAGAGTTTTGGGAGCTCCTGGGGTCAAATCTGTCTTTGAAAGTAAAGTGTTGCTATATTGAAAAGTAGAAAACTTACTTTATCCAGAGGCAATCTGATGCATCATGGCAAATCCATTCTGGTTGTTTTCCCCCAAGTTGAGTTGAAACCAGCCATTCTAGGGGTCATTGATTCTAGCTTTAGCCCAGGGCACATAGAACAAGTCTTAATCACCTGTCTATTAATGTCCTTGACTCTTCCAGGGCAGTCTGGTTGTGTGATCAGAAATCATAGAACTTGTGAATTCTGTGTGCTTCATACAACACACATGGCCCATGGAACTGCCTCATAAATGGAAACTTCTAGAGTGCCGGGTCTACAGGCACGTGCTACAGGGGTGGCTCTGTAGTAAATTTTGAAATGTCACAAATATCATTCAAAGAAGTATCAGGAAGTGTGTGAATTTAACTCTACTCTGTTCACCATGGAGCAAATGGGCAAATAGAATAAGAATTCATGCTACAGTGTACTTAATGAACTGACAATAGAAAAAGTTGGTTGAAACAGAACAGGAACATCATCTTACAAGAATTTAAACTTGGCAGGGTGGGGTCCTGGAGAGATGGATAAGACAGAGGCTCAGAGCACTTGCTGTACTTATAGATGACTTGGATTCAGTTCTTAGCATCCATTTCTGGCAGCTTCTGATTGCTTGTAATTATAGCTCCAGGGATCTGATATCGTCTTCTGGCCTCTGCAGGCACCCGTAACACATGTGCATACACAAAGAGAGAAATAACATAAATCTAAAATACTGAATTAGAATAGAGGGGCTCCATAACCATCTGGATGAGCTCATTGGTGTACCTATGGTCAGAAATGCACATGACAGGGACTGCAGGGATCTTCAGCATGATTTTGAGGTCTGGGTCAACAGTGGCTGTGATGTACCATGTGTGCTGGGCTACTCTGTGCTAAGTAGCCATCTGCATAAGATCCTTTGTGTGTATTTAAGAATCCCTCTGATCTGCAATCCTTAGCTGTTCTTACAGACACTTGATCCTTCTGCCCCAGTTTCACAATTCCATCCATTCTATATAACCAGTTACACAAAGTAAATAGTTGATGTAAAGGAACTGGTATGCCATTTCTTGCATTTAGTCCAGTTTGGCTTTAATGGAAAAGTTATAAAGGTGGTGTCAATTTGAATGTAGTAAGACAAGTCCTGATGTGTATTATATTGGAAGAATAAGCAAGAAGGATGTTGGGGAACTTATCTGTCCTGGGATTTCCCTTTTTTCTTCTCTTCATTATGCTTCTGTATGTGTGCACATGTGTATGAGGGTGTGGTGGTTTAAATGAGAACGGCCCCCTTAGGCTCATTTGTTTGAATGCTTGGTCCCTAGCAGTGGAACTGTTTGGGAAGAATTAGGAGGTTTGGCCCTGTTGGAGAAGGAAAGGGTTGGCTTTGAAGTTTCAAAAGCCCATGCCAGGCCCACTCTCTGTCTGTCTGTCTGTCTGTCTGTCCGTCTATCTATCTATCATCTATCTATCTATCTATCTATCTATCTATCTATCTATCTATCTATCTATATCTATTGATAATAGATTGATAGATGATAGATATAGATATATAGATATAGACATAGACATATAGACGCAGACGCAGACGCAGACGCAGACATAGACATATAGACATAGACACAGACACAGACACAGACACAGACACAGACACAGACACAGACATAGATATCTGCCTGCCACCTGTGGATCAGGATATAAAGCTTGAAGTTTATTAACTCCAGCAACATTTCTGTCTGCTTTCTGTCACAATAATACTGGACTGACCCTCTGAAGCTGTAAACAAGCCACCAATTGAACGTTTTCTTCAATAAGTTGCCTTAGTTATGGTGTCTCTACACAGCAATAGAACAGGAACTCAGATAGAGGGTATAGATGAGAGGCCAGAGGTTGACACTGGAGATCTTCCTTTGGAACTTTCCACCTTCTTTTTTTTATTTGAGAAAAGTCTCTTACTGAACCCAAAACACACCAGTTTTACTAGCCGGACGGCCAGCAGTATTAGGGATCACCTAGTTTTCACCCTCAGTGCTAGGGTTACCTATGCGTGCCACTGCATTGCTTTTACAAGTGCAGGGGATCTGAACAGGGAGCCTTATGCTAGCATAGCGAGCACTTTATCCACTGTACCCCTCCCCCATTTCCAACCTACATACTCTTTAAAAAATGAATTTTTACTGTTCATTTTTTTTTTTGGCAATTTCTCACATGCAAAATGCATTTTGGTTACTCTCACTCTCCACTGTCTTATCTCCTCCACTCCTATAAGCCTTCCCTCATCCCGACCCATCTTTCTTAGCTTCGTCACTTTTTGGTGACAGCTCCAGTGCTGCCCACGGTACCGAGCTCCGGGCATAGGCCTGGGGGATTAAAGAAAGACTCAGACTCGGGTCATTCATTGTGAGAGAATGCCAATGCCTTTACTGGGCAGGCTTAATATATACACCAAGCCAGGGAAGAAAAACACACTTAGGAAAAACCAGAAACTCAACTGGGGGGGCAATAGGATGTCTTTTTTTTTTGTTTTGCTTTGTTTTTTTTTTTTTTTTTGTTTGTTTGTTTTTTGTTTTTTGAGACAGGGTTTGTCTGTGTAGCCCTGGCTGTCCTAGAACTCACTCTGTAGACCAGGCTGGCCTCGAACTCAGAAATCCGCCTGCTTCCGCCTCCCAAGTGCTGGGATTAAAGGTGTGCGTCACCACTGCCCGGCGGCAATAGGATGTCAAGTGTAAATTTCCTTCCTGGGGCATCATCCTTCAATAGGATGTTTTTGTTCTTAGAAAAACTGCAGAATGTTACTTGGCAGACAGCAGCACACGGAAAGTCTCAGCCAGGGCATGGCGGCCCTTTGGGGCTTGCAGTGGCCGTGTACCTCCCAGAGGAAAACTGTTTGCAATCTTCTTTGTCTTCTAACTCTTACACTGCCTCTCTTCTGCAGTGTTCTTTGAGCCTAGGAGGGGTTGATATAAATGTCTTATTTAGTGCTGAGCAACCAACCACCACTTGTTCTCAGCACCTTAAAAACCCACAACTCTCTGCCTTCATGGGAAGAAACATCTAGAGCTATGGGTGAGAGTAACAATTATATATAGACATATATATATATATATATATATATATATATATATATATATATATATATATATATGTGTGTGTGTGTGTGTGTGTGTGTGTGTGTGTGTGTGTGTGTGTGTGTGTGTGTTTGTGTGTGTGTGTATGATGTATATGTAATTTGGAAGGTAATTTGAGATTATGGCAGTTTAGTTCAACAGCAGAATTGGGTTTTCCTTCAGTTCTATACATTCTCTACAATGGAACTTTAGTGTGTTTATACCTCCAAATACGGAGCCGTCCTTATGGAGTAGGTCTCAAATCCAAGGAGAAAGCGCTTGGTTACTCCCATAACAGCTGTGCCAGTATTGCATATAGGTGCATCTTCCTGGCACCAAACTACATGTTCTTTGTACAATATTTACTGTTTAAATTATTTTTAATTAAGTATGTCTGCCTGGTGCCTATGCACATGAACACATGTTCCTGTGGAGGTCAAAGGTGTCCTATCTTTCTATAGCTGAAGTTGTAGGGTTGTGAACCACCCAACGTGGGTATTCGAAGCTGAACTTGGATTCTCTGCAAGAACAGCACACACTCTGTAATCCTGATATCTCTCCATTCCTACCTACACATGCCTAATGTTTCATTCTGTGACAAAAATAAAGGCAATGGTAAATATCATTCAGCTCGCTCAAAGTAGTTTAAACCAGTATTTATCTGTGCTGGCTAGTTTTATGTCATTGTGACACAAACTAGTGTCGCTAGAGAGGAGGGAGCCTCAGTTGAGAAAAATGCCTCCAAAATATTGGGCTGTAGGCAAGTCCTTGGGGCATTTTCTTATTTAGTGGTTACTGTGGGAAGGCCTAGCCCACTGTGGGCGGGGCTACCCTTGGACACGGGTCCTGTGCTCTATAAGAAAGCAGGTTGAGCAACCCAGAGGGGAGAAGCCAGTAGGCGGTACTCCTCATGGCCTCTGCAGCAGCTCCTGCCTCCAGTTTCCCACCCTGTTTGAGTTCCTGTCCTGGCTTCCTTTCATGTTGCAGTAAAATGTGGAAGTGAGAGGCACATAAACTCTTACAGTGTTTCATCACAGCAATAGAAACCTTAACTAAATATTGTCCAACTGAGTTCTGTGGAGTTCAGAATGTTAGAAGGCAAGAGCAGCAGGCAGTTTACACACTGAGCTAGGCTCCCCAGCCTGCCTTAGATTTTAAGCCATTCTTTGACTTAAGCCTCTGCTCTCTGTATTTACTTCACTGGCTCCCATTTCTTTCTTTCTTTCTCTTGCTTCCACACGCTCCTGACACTTTCATTTGGCAGCACTGGGGCTGGTCTTTCTTTTGGTAATGGTGACTAGTTCCAAGGCCCCATGCATACTAAGCACATGTTTTACCATGTACACACACACACACACACACACACACACACACACACACTGTTGGGAAATTTCTTTTTGAAATCCTAAGGCCTGTGTTCTACACACAACGATTATGATGTGATTGGTCTGGGATACAGTCTGAGTGATTGTGTCTGGGAGTGCAGAGTCTGTTGTGCAACCAGAAAGACTTCTTTATTCCCTTTCTATGGAAGAGGCAGCTGACTTCCAGAGAGAGCATATGTCCTGCCTATGCATGGACCAAATGATGGGCTCACGCCTCCTGACACCTGCCTAAGGACTTTTTGTAGAGCTACTGTTTGTCATTTCTTCAAGTGGCTACCATTTCCTCCCCAGGACACAGGCTTCACTGGTGACACACACACACACACACACACACACACACACACGGCCGATACTATCCTTTCTAATTTTAGGATAAAACACTTAAGAAATGTTGTCATGTAGTGTCTAGAACCATGTTTGGAATTTTGATAAGAGAATAATTTTATTTTTTATGAGTGAAAATAAAGTGCTGTTTTTAAAACTCTTGATACTTAGTTGAATTGGCCTTCATATGTCAAGAATATTTACCAGCATCTCAGGTACCATGTTTAAAATGGTTTGCTGTTGTGGGTGTGTAGGTGAGGGAGACCAGTGCTTTACATTATCCAGACATTTCTCTGAAGCTCTGAGATTTGGGTTGGGCACTCTTAGCCCATGCCATTATCCAGGCGTCCAGGGATTACCAGGTCAACTGATTCCTGGAAAGGAGAAGAAACAAGGCTGTCTGTTGCAGCGTGATAGATTATCCCCAAACCAGGAAGTGCTTTATGACATCTCACAGTTTTCAGAGGTACACTGGGCTTAATTGTTGATTCCACAGTCTAGGTGACATCATGTGAAGCTTCTTAGGATAGTCAGACAGAGGATGGGCTGCTCTGGAGAATCTAATACAGCTTCATCTGTGTCTGGCTGTTGGGGAAGAAATGGAAGGCAGGGACCTGTTAAGAGTGTCTACCAAAGCCAGGCTCCTAGTACTTGGGAAACAGAGGTAGGTGGGTCTCTTAAGTTCAAGGCCACCCTGGTCTACAGGATGAGTTCCAGGACAGCCAGGGCTACACAGAGAAATCTTGTCTCAAAAATCATTAAAAGCTGGGTGGTGGTGGCTCACGCCTTTAATCCCAGCACTTGGGAGGCAGAGGCAGAGGCAGGTGGATTTCTGAGTTCGAGGCCAGCCTGGTCTACAGAGTGAGTTCCAGGACAGCCAGGGCTACGCACAGAAATCTTGTCTCAAAAATCATTAAAAAAAATAATAAAGACTGTCCATTGGATCAGTATGTGGTCCAGTATGCTGGACTCAGAGTATTAATGTTTCTTTTTCTTTTTTGTTGTTTTTAAAAATATGTGGTATGCCAATTTCTTCTTGCATTTCTTTTATCGTGTGATGAAACATTACATATTTACATAAAATTTACCATTTTTTTGCAACTTTTAGGTTTCAGTTCAGTGGCATTAATTACATTGATAGTTATTAAAACATCTATTTCAAAACTTGTTCATTATCTGTAGAGAAATTCTATAATCTAGCTTAGTTACTTTTCTATTGCTGTGAAGAGATACCATGATCGAAGCAGTTTATAAAGAAATCATTTAATTGGGGGCTTGTGTGCAGTTTCGGAAAGCAAATCCATGACCCTTTGAGATTACGTATGTGCACTACATGGAAGCAGGAACCCACAGAGGTCAGAAGAGGCATCAGGACCCAAGGAATTGCAATTACAGATGGTTGTAAGCTCGCATGCAGGTGCTGGGACTTGGGTCCTCTGTGAAAGCAGCAAGTGATTTTAACTGCTGAGACATCTCTTCAACTCCCCAGACTAGGTCTTAAGTGTCCTCTTTAAAAAAAGTGCGGATTGCCTGAGAGAAAGAGAAAAGGGAAGCCATATCAAAGAACGATGAGTAGCTACAGAGTAGACAGCTACAAAGGAAATGGGGGGAGTGATGGTGATTTCTCACTCATGGTTTTCTTACCTAAAATTAACTATTTAATATATTTAATGCTTTATAAACACTCAAAGGACTTACCAAAACACATAGCTGTTAAAAATGTTCTCTCCTCCTGTCTTTCAAAGAACGAAACAAAAAAGAAAATGTATTAAGTCTGTGATACAAGCCAGTAAGCAGCAAAATACTGCGTTAACTTTGGAAGCCTTCCATATGTCATCATAACACAAAAGAATGTGCATTAACGGCTCTTATCACAGCCTGAGTTGGCTGAGCACCGGATGGCACAGTACCTTGCTGGTTTAATTGTGCATTTCCTTGCTTCCTTTGGTTTCTGTCCATCAAAACAAAAACTTTTTTATGCTGGTGCATACAAATATAAAAATGGTTAACAATGGAACAATTCCATATGCTGGAAATATTTTTGTTTTAATTTTAATTTTTGCAATGCTAGGAACCAGGGCCTTGCATGTAACTAGGCACATTTCCTGCCATTGAGTCACATGCATAGTGAAATAATTTAAACAATTTGAACAAAGCATGCATACATGCTTTTACAATTATTAACAGGAACACCCAGAGTTCTGGACAATAATTTATCTTCCAAATTAGATGCAGAGAAAAAGGTTTCAATGTGGATATTCAAACTGTGTACAAGTGTCATTTATTGAGATGAAATAAAAATTGAGAGAACTAGCTTTGAAGAAATTAGTAAAGTTGCACTGAGAACATCTTAGTGTATCCTTTACTTGTCTACAGCAGCCGAGGACTGCAGTGTACATCTGAGAGCTCAGCAGAACAGCCTACACTTACTACAGAGCAGTTTTCCTTTTATAAAACATCTAAGTAACTGCACTTTAATCATCTAAAATTAAGGTGTTAGGTTTATGGAATCAGAATCTTTTGAAAGATGTCTAAATTTTTTATTATATACAGGGTTTTTTTTTATTATGAAAACCTGAAAGAAAATGATACAATTGCTCCTCCTTTAAGCCAGTGATTATTAAATCACGTGAGAATGAGGACACAGAAAACAAACATCTGTTCTGATAAATCCTGATAGACAAAGACCAGCTTTCTTCACGGGTACCTTTGTTTTCATGTTCAACACAAGAAAAATATTTAAAAACTTGAGGACAATGATAATATTGTTAACTTGGAGGGGCAAACATTTCTACATATATGGAACTTTTAGTTTTGGGTCATGTACATCAAGATAGTAAGACATAGCAAGATAACTTTACTATTAAAAGTAGATCAAACTCAACTGTCCTGCTTTACGATTCAAAAGCTCTCCTTCCCTCCCTCCCTCTCTCCCTCTATCCCTCTCTCCTTCCCTTTTCCTTTTTTTGTGGTTTTCTTTTTTGTTTTTTCCTTTCTTCTTTCCTTCTTTTCTCCCTTCTTTTTCTTTTCCATGAAGACAGGGTCTTACTCTGTACCCTGTAGCCCAGAGCTGACCTCTAGCTCTCTGCAACCCTCCTCTTGCTTCAGCCTCCCAAGTGCTGGGCTTGTAGGCCTGAGCCACCAGAGGCCCGTAATCTGAGGGACCCTCTGTAGAAATATGAATTATCATTGTTTATGATTATAAAAAATTCTGGTTATTGCCAAACTTCGTGGGAGTTGCTGGGGGGGGGGAGCACATTGTAGTGGTTTGAATTTGCTTGTCCCAGGGGGAGTGGCACTATTAGGAGGTGTGGCATAATTGGAAGCGGTGTGGCCTTGTTGAAGGAAGTGCATCACTGTGTAGGCTGGCTTCGAGGTCTCTAAGTTTAGGCTCTGCCTAGTGTGGAAATTGTCTCTTGCTGGCTGCCTTCAGGTCAAGATATTGAGCTCTTAGCTCCTCTAGTGTCATACCTGCCTGGATGCTGCCATGTTTTCCACCGTAATGATAATGGACTTTACCTCTGAACTTATAAGCCAGCCTCAATTAAATGTTGTCCTTTATAAGAGTTGCCTTGGTCGTGGTGTCTGTTCACTGCAGTAAAACCCTAAGTAAGACACCAATGAAGTCTCAACTCTACACAGAGAAGTGTAGGCAGCTAAGGAAAGTGGGGAGCAAGAGAGGTGGGCCTTCCCCTGGGAAGAGAACACCAATTGGTTTGTGCAGTGCCAAATGGTTAGCCCTGAAAACATACATATAAGTTATATGGATTGAGCCAGTTAGATTTAGAAATGTATATGTATATACATATATACATGAAATAATAATTACTCAAGAATTACAATAAATTTGTAGGACAGCAGGGAGGAGTATATGGATGGGGCTTAGAGGGAGGAAATGGAAGGGTGGAATGGTGTAATTATATTAGGATCTCAACATAAAAAGAATTCTGATTATTTGGTTCTTATTAGGTAGAAGCTAATGTTATTTGTCCAAATTCTACTTTGGATTTCATATATTTACAGTGGCTTTGGTGAAATTATTAAGATTCTCTCTTTTTTTAATTAAAAGCAAGTGGAACACTTCCCAAATTTGCATGTCATCCTTGCACAGGGGCCATGCTAACCTCTGTATCTTTCCAATTTTAGTATATGTGTTGCCGAAGTTAGCCCTTAGTGGTCTGGTTTGATTGCTCTTTTGCTAGCTATTTTTTTCAACATTAAAAAACTACAAATGAAAAGTTCTTGTATCAGAACATGGTGGAATACACCTTTAATTCCAAGTACTGGGGAGGCAGAGGCAGAAAACATCTTTGACTTTGAGGCCAGCCTAATCTACAGAGCGAGTTCCAGGTTAGTCAGGGCTACATAGTGAGACCCTGCCTAAAAGACTGCAGTAAGCATGAGTTATCTTCAGTCCATCCATCCAACATAAAACTTTTATAATGTAAGCATTGTTATCTCTATGTTACTAACAAGAAAACAGAGAACTGAAACCTTCCTAAGGAGCTGTTTGTAAGCTTAGTAGTGGGATTAAATTAGGTCTGGCTGGCTCTAAACCAGATCTCTTTCTAGTATACCTCTGGTTGACAATAAACTCATAATAAATACAATTTCTAAAAATTCAGAGGAAAGGATTTTGAGTGTTCTTTCACTATAAGAAATGATTGTTTGAGGGGACAGCTATGTTCCCTTAGATTTACAAATTACAAAACGTAGACAAGTATTACATCATCATATCACTCTCCACAGAGGTTTATAGTTTATATGACTTTTCTGTGTATCAGTAAAAAATAAATAAAATTAAAAAATAATAAAGTTGCCAGGCAGTGGTAGTGCATGCCTTTAATCCCAGCACTTGGGAGGCAGAGGCAGGCGGATTTCAGAGTTCAAGACCAGCCTGGTCTACAGAGTGAGTTCCAGGACAGCCAGGGCTACTCAGAGAAACCCTGTCTCAAAAAATCAAAAAAAATAAAAAAATAAAAAAATAAAGTTGAAGTTCTTAGGCTATGTGGTAGTTTTTAGATGTAGACTTTTAAAGTGAAAATAGAAAGAACACAGGAAGCTTCCTGTCATGTCTTGTCACTCAGGGCACTGCCCTGGCTTCCTGGGAAGTTGTTACAGTATGGGTTTATGGGTGTGTGCACCCAGGCTGTGAGTTCATTAGCAATTCAAGAACAATGTTTTTGCTGTGTTCTTTGATTTAAAAAAAAGATCTATCTATCTATCTATCTATCTATCTATCTATCTATCTATCTATCTATCTATGTATATGAGTACACTGTCACTCTCTTCAGACACACCAGAAGAGGGCATTGGATCCCATTACAGATGGTTTCGAGCCACTATGTGGTTGCTGGGAATTGAACTCAGAACCTCTGGAAGAGCAGTTGATACTCTTAACTACTGAGCCATCTCTCCAGCCCAAGTGTTCTTTGCTTTTATGTGTATATTTATTTGTGACAATTTGAAAATGATTTTAGACCAGTATTACTCAAAACTAGAAAAATCTGTACTAAACCTTTCCACATGAGAAACCTCGAGAAGGAGGAGAAGGAGCAAATGTGACTCTCCTAAGCTGTAAAAACATAGAGTCACCACTTCAAACCACACTTATTCTTGGTATTATTTACATGTGTGGTGCCTGTAAGGCAGCCACATAAAGTTCTGTCCTGTGGTGTTAGTTAATAGCAATTTAAAACTATCCAGGTAGGAAGAAATTTGGTTTTATTTTCACATAAAAGCCATTCGGGACAGAATGCCATGTGGCAGACAGATAACAAGTGTTAACAATGGAGGGAGTTGTTTTAGACAATGTGTAATTATTACTCGATACTTCTAAAGGTGTAGAGCCTGTCTACCCCAAGTTTAACAGTGGTGCTTACAAGAAACGAGGGATGATGAGTTTCTCTGAAGAAGCATGAGGCTTCTGAGGACAACAGAATTATTCTCCCTAAAGAAAGACATTGAAATGACCGAGTTTCTGGAATCTTATTTGCTCACTGGAAATGTAGACATGCATTCACCTTATAGTAAGGCATCATAGGCAACTTTTGTCTCTCTCTCTTTTTTCCCTCATTGTCAACTTCTCTGGGACCTTCAGTTATTTCCTTTCTCTGCTTAAATCTAATTCTTCCCCTTATGATAATTTTGAGATATAGCTAATGATAAAAAGAGAAGGTTCATGAGCTCTCTCTCTCTTTCTCTCTCTCTGTGTGTGTGTGTGAGTTACATGGCTGTAACACTGACTAAAGTAAAGTCTAGAAAGCCCAGGGTATTCTTGCATCTTTAATAGTCATCTACCCCACACCTGACCAAAGTACTTGTTCCATTTCCTGAAGCCAGGATGGCAATTAGGCCCATAAAAGTGAAGTTCATTAATGAAAACTAATTGAAAATTAATTCACCATGACTCCAGGGAAGAGCTTGCATTTAAAATGTTGTGTTGTTAGCAAGTGAGTATCTAATCATCAGAGCATGGCAAAATACTTCAGAATGACACATAGGTTAATGAGGTGGCCAAGCGTCAGAAAAACAAAGGCTTGTAACATTAAAATAGCCACCTCGCTTAAAATGCCACCCTGCCCCTCCCTCCTGCTCCCCTTCCTGGTCATTTCACCTTTTTACTTTGTTCTCACCCGACAGAGCAGATGCCACGCCATTATCCCTTTGCCCAGGGATCACCCCCACTGAAGAGATTCTATGATAATTCTCTAAATTAAGTATGAATTCTGCAAATGTCAATCTATCCACTTTCCAAACCCATAGGACTCTTATTTTATGTCTTTTAAGTGTGTTCTTATAGAAAATTCAAAGTCACCCAAGACAGGATAGTGTGACAAAATCCTCTCCCCTGATTTCTACAGCCATCTATCGGAGACTCATTTTAAGATCTATTTCAGTAAATATTCTAAGACAAATATTCAGATTTCTGAGGTGATCGTTTTTGTTAGATATTGCATCAAAAATGTATTGACTTTTCTTCTTTTTGTCTTTATTCACTTGAAAATACTGCGCTTGAGACGTGGCTCAGCTGGTAGGGCATTTGCACAGTATGTACAAGGCCTTGGGTTTGAGCCCTCCCACCAGGAAACAAAAAGTGTTGAAAGTGTGCAGGTTTGTGACAGGACACTTATGCCACTTCTTCTAAGAGTTTAAAGTACCCTCTGAAACCTCTTTTACCTGCAAGTTTTTAATTTTGTGTATGTGTATGGATTTAATTTTTTTCCTCATTAAAATGTTGTTTTTAGTCACTTTGAGGGTGCCTGTTCTCCATGAAAACCATCTTTCTTATTTTGCTCTTGATATTGTTTATAGTTAGGTTGACATAAAAATATTGGCGAACTGGTGTGTGACAGAATCTAAGGATGACGTTCCTCTCTGTATGTGTTTATTTTTATTATCATTATCTCGAGAAAGCGTTGAATAAGATTCATCATACACTAATTTCTGTCATGGATGAAAGAAAAATGCCATGGGTTGGCCAGTAGGGAATAGGGAAGAGACTGTGGTGTGATGAGCAAATTCTCTTCAGATCAGAAAAGAAAGATGCCTTAGTGAGGGTTTCTATTGCTGTGATAAAATACCACAGCCCAAGGCAACTTGGAGAGGAAAGGCTTTATTTCAGTCACATTCTGATCACACTTCAGGAAGAACAGTCCAGGCAGGAACTGAAGGCAGGAGCTGAAGCAGAGGCCACGCAGAAGTGCTGCTTACTGGCTTGCTCCTCATAGCTTGCTTAGCCTGCTTTCTTCCTCTCTACCCCAATCCTCCTATACAGGGTGTCTCTGTGTAGCCCTGGCCATCCTGGAATTTGCTTTGTAGGCCAGGCTGGGCTTGAACCCACAAGCCTTTGCTTCCTGAGTGCTAGGATTAAAAGAATGCACCACCACTTTAATTTTGCCTTTTGTTTTAATTTTATTTAACTTTGCCTGGCTTTGATTTTGTTTTTGGAGACAGGGTTTCTCTGTGCAGCCTTGACTGTCCTGACACTTGCTCCGTAGATCAGGCTGGCCATAGCACAGTTACATCCAGGACCACCTGCCTGGGGATGGCACCACCTACAGTGGGCTGGTTCTCCTCCATATATTATGAATCAAGAAAATACCCCATTAGCTTGCCCACAGGTCAGCCTTTTAGAAGATTTTCTTTTTCTTTTTTATACTAACACATTTCACATTTTTTAAAAGATTTATTTTTATTTATTTGAGCACACTGTGGCTGTCTTCAGACACACCAGAAGAGGGCATCAGATCTCATTACAGATGGTTGTGAGCCACCATGTGGTTGCTGGGAGCTGAACTCAAGACCTCTGGAAGAGCAGTCAGTGTTATTAACCCCTGAACCAGCTCTCCAACCCTAGAAGATTTTCTTAACTGATGTTCCTGCTTCCCAAATGACTCTAGCTTGTGTCACGTTGACATAAAACTAACCAGCATAGAGCAGCAGTTAATTTTTGCAGCATAGAGAGCAGTGGGCTGTTTTGTTGTTTCTGAAACTGAGAGTGTAAGGCAAGAATTTTAGCTATGAATTATTTTTTTTCTATTTGGTTGTTACCTAACTCAGGCTGTGTCTCCTCCAGCATTAGATCCCAGCACATTTAATTTCTCAAGAATTCCAATAAGTATTCTAGCTTCAGTTTCAAACCAAAAAGAGGGTAACCACATTATCTTTGGCAGGTCTTTTAGAAAAAAAAATACTAAAGCTGTCCTGGAAATTTTTTTTTTGTAAATTCTTTTAAGGTCTTCTGTTAGTTTATTTTGCAGCTTTGCAGTGCTGGAGTTGGAACCCACGATGTAAAGCACTTAGACACAGCCTCGTGGTAGAGCAAAGATGTTTTTGTTTTGAAACAGGATCTAAATGTGTAGCCTTGGCTTGTATATAGACCAGGCTGGCCTCAGACTCACAGAGACCCATATGCCCCTGCCTCCCAAGTGCCGGAATCAAAGGTGTGTGCCACCATACCCTGCAGGCAAGGATGTCTGTAAGCCTCATCTTGCTTAGCATACTTACATGTGTGTGATTTTGACTCTCCGTTTCTTGAAAGTTATTTTAGAATAATTTTACTTTTGTATTTTTAAAGTTTTTTTTATTATTTTTTATTTTTAAGACATCAATCCCACATGACATCATTGTGAGCTTTTCATCTAAACTTCCAGGCAAACATGTCAGTAACTGTAATTCAGATCTGCTATAATGTTTTGAAACAAGACCTTTTAAAACAAAGCACACAAATGAAACCAGGAAGTGTGGCAGAGTAAAAAGTTAGACAGCCGATGCTACACTCAGCACCGTCCAGGAGGAAGAGACAGACATTGGGCTCTAATTTTGACCCTGTCTATCTGTCCTTCTTTTTAAATTTTTTTTATTTTAATTTTTTTTGTGCATTGGTGTTTTGTTTGCAAGGATGCCTGTGTAGAGGTATCAGGTCTCAGAACTGGAATTACAGAGCTGCCATTGGGAATTGAACCTGGGTCCTCTGGAAGAGCAGCCAGTGCTCTTAATTGTGAGCCATGTCTCCAGCTCTGATTTTTCTTTTTAGAATTTGCTAAGAAAAATTCTTTGTACTTCAATTTTTAGAATATAATATAATACTAATATAATAATATATAATTATTATTATATTAGTATAATATAATAACAATTATTATAATTAGTATTCTATTCTATTATTATATTATATAATAATATAATAATATAATAATATAATATAATATAATACTAATACTCACAACCTTACCAAACTTAGCTTCATTGAGAAACTAGAGTATTGGAAACGATGTGGGTTATTTCGATGGTGAGTCTGTCTGTTAAATGTAACTATAGTCCTTGGTCAGATATCTCCCTCCATAGACTGCGTTTCTTATACATTTACAGTTCACCGGGATATTACGTTGTCTGTTTCATGAGACCTCTTTGCCCTGCTCTTGAATGTACAAGAGTGCTATTCTTAATACAAAGCACTGTGGAATCTTAGCAAGCATCTGAGACTGGAAGGGAAGGAGATGGTTGAACCTCAGATCCATTGCGAGAGTAGCCCAAGACTGACTGCTAACAGCAGCCCTGAAAGGTCTGCTCTGCTTTATAGGAAGGCAGGGATAAACAGTGTGCGTGCCATCTGAGAGCTTTGCAAATGAAACAAGGGCATATGTTTTTTGAGTTTCCTCGTGAATCTTCCTAAACCCGGTACTCATTGTCTATACATTAAAGTCCTTGGTGGTTGCCAATACAGGGAGTTTTTAAAACAGGAGCCATGTATTTGGATGGTAGTATCAAAGAAAACATGGCCATATCCCTTTATTACCAACAACTAGCCGATGAAATGCCTCTACTTTTCTTGGATTGTTGACACAAAATTTCCCACAGAGACTTGGTCCTGGAAATAGTTACTGGTGAGAAAATGAGAGAGAGAGAGAGAGAGAGAGAGAGAGAAAGAGAGAGAGAGAGAGAGAGAGAGAGAGAGAGAGACAGAGAGACAGAGAGACAGAGAGACAGAGAGACAGAGAGAGACAGAGATTGGCTTGATTTTAGTTTGAGCTTTCATAACTGGTATTTTCAAACTCAGAAAAAATGGGGGGTGGGGCGCTTTTCATTAATGCACGATTTTGGAAACAGTCACTCCTAGCTCACAACCACATACAAATACAAAAATCCTAATGGGACTATTTTCTTACTAAGCCTGTAACAGTTTACATTCACCTAATGGCCTGGGGTTATGAGCAAACTACTCAATTAGAGAATTTCGGCTGCTTGCCCACATATTTTAGAGCAAATTATCCTTTCACAAATGCAGAACCCCCTATATAAAAAGCCTAACCAGTATTTCCTGTAAAAAACATACTATTCCCCAAATCCCCACCTTGAACCTACTAAGAGTTTGTCTTTCTGCTAGGGCAAAGATTTTATGGAAATATTTGTTTTTATATCACATACCTCACGGTTGGTCTTCCTGCTGGCTTGTGTTTTGACCTTTAAGTAGCTATGAAATTATAATCAAAACACTTCGAAATGAGGAGTTTCATTTCTAAGTTCTTTTCTGAGGTTGAGGATTTCAGATCAGAAAGTATTGAACCCAGTCAATTCTTTGATAATAGATCTTCGGCTGGGGGGTGGGGGGTTAAATGAATTTCATGGTTATCCTTAACACTTACTATTTCTTCTTAGGCCTCTTTCATTTAAAAGGGGGTCGGTGCTTCCAATCTATAAACACCCATTAAAAGTTGTCCACTCTTTTATACTTTGCTGCTGGTCTTAATTGTCTGCAGATGGGAGGGCCACTGCATTTTATTTCAAAGGTAGAGATTTGCAAAATGTAAACGGGCCCATTAAAGGTTCTACATCAAGACTCTCACCATCCATTAAAAGGATCCATGTGTAAATGGGAATTGGACTCAATGGGAAAGTGTCCTTTGCTATCAAGCACTGGTAGCTGCGTGGATGAAAAAGTATCCATCACCACCAGTGAGTTGCTCTTGCGCTCACCACAGTGCATTGCTGGAGAGTGATCTTAAAGATCCTGGCAAAAGTTGGAAATAAGAGAGCTGCTAGGCACCTTATCCATTTACAGTGCCTTTAAGAGGAAGAGAGACATTTGTAAAACTTTACATAAGAAAATAAAAAATCCCACATATTCAGTCCTGTAGAGTATTGAATAGAGCATCTTAAAATGTGACTGTTTCCAACTCACCCACTGAACTATCATTTTCGATCCTGCTAAAATTCCTTCCGGAAAATGAATGATTTCGGTTCAACCCTCGAACAAGAGCTGAGCTCAGGCTCACTGCTGCCGCCGCCGCGGTGTTCCGGCTTCTCTTGCCTAAGGGACTGACAGTTTATCGCAGATCCTACACTTTCATTTATCCCCCTTTCCCTAGATTTCTCCCTGAAGTCTTGCTCTCACGAGCCCACCCTGATGGCTGACCGCTTCTCATCCATAAACCAAGCCCATGTTAAACACAGAAAAGTGTGTGTCTTTTATCTCTGCAAAATCAAATCCATTGCAGATGTGATTTAATTTTATGTTCCTGGATTTAAAATGAAATATTCTGACGAGTGCAGAGCAACATTGGCCTCCTCGTCACTTAGAACCCAGCCCTATACAATGACTGAATAATGAAGACGATGGAGGGATTGCCGTGGCCCTTGTTCACTTGGCTTTGAGCCCCACAATCTATAACCAGTAGTCAAACAGAGGTTTGAGCATCTGATAAGTATATCGCCTTCATTCTTTCTCTAAATACAATGAACCATTTAATTTTAGACAAACAGTATTTCCCCCAAACCCACTTTCAACAGAGAGTATAGACTGACGATGTTTAAAAGATGTTCTACTCTGATATTTTTATTTGTTACATTTGTCTGTGACAGAAGAATTTGGGTACCTCAATAGAAAAAACAAAAACAACAACAACAAAAAAAACCCCAGTTGAAGTTACTTTCCTCCAGCCTGCAAAAACACACTGACAAGCTTTAAGTGAAATTTTACTTTCAAAAACAATTTCAATATTAGTTATCTTTTCAGGGTAAGATCTCTGATACTTTGACATGTGGCTCTTATTATGTAGATGGCTGTCTAAACTTGCTATTGGACATAATTGCATGAATTACGAACTGTGACTTTATTCCTTTTATAATCTTTGTAGTTTTTGCCATTTACTTTTACATGTCTATGTCTGGCATTATGTAGCTTTGAAACTGTGCCAAAAATATTTATTGTCGTATATCTGGTGTTCTCATACTATGTGGTTGGGTATGGTCTCCAAGCTGGGTAAAGCCTATTAGCAGATACAGTTCTTGGCATTTGTGTGAAAATATCTTAAGTAAATTTAGTACGTCCCTGAACTATAGACTTTTGCACTCGTTGAGACAAATATAAAGTTGAAATTCAGTGCTGGAATATCTTAAAAAAAAAAACTTATAAGGTAGGGAAAAAGGAACAAAAATATATTTAAAAAAAAAAAGACAGACAGACAGACAGACAAACCAACAAGCAAACTCACTCCAGAAAATGAAAGTCTAGATTTAACAGGAACATTCTGAAATATTCACATGAATGATTCCCCTGTATGGGAGTTTCAGAATGCTGAGGCAGGCACTGGTGCCTGGTAGTGCTTGTATTTTGTGGTTGCCTGAACTGATAATGGCAATAAAAAGCAAAACATCCATGAGCAATCCTTTTCCTCATCTCCTGCAGCCTGATTGCTGTATAGAAGTAGTATGAAGACATTCAGATCCTGTGCTTAGGTTTGTATCTTAGCCTCCTCACATGACTGTTCATCATACTCAGACATAGCTTTGTCTTCTTCTTATGGCTCACTCTCAATATACTTTTGTCTATATAAATACAGTAACCTATTAGCATCATTAAAGTGTTTTAAAGGTATTCTTAAGCTGATAAAGTTCTTTATAAATTATTTTTTAGACTATTTTATGTGCATGAATGTTTTGCCTGCATGCACGTATGCACATCGTGTTTGTGCCTGGTTACCTTTGCTGGTCAGAAGAAGTAACTGGGCTCCTTGATACTATAAGAATGATCATTGAACCACCATACTATGTAAATACTGGGAACTGAATTTACCTGGGATTCCAGGATATCTGACACTCTCCTCTGGCCTCTGTGGGCACTCAAGTCCATGTACACACAGACACACACAAACACACACACACACACACACAATTAAAAGTAAAATAAAAAATTTAATAAGAGGGGCTTGAGAGATGGCTCAGCAGTTAAGAGTACCTGCTGCTCTTGCAGAAGATCTGAGTTTGGTTCCTAGCACTTATATGACACCTCACAACAGCCTGCAACATCTACATCCATCACTACTACATGTAAATCCATTTCTAGAGGATCTGGTACCTATTTCTGGCCAATGCAGTTATCAGATAGTAGGCACACACATGGTGCAAATACATACATTCAGGAAAAACACTCATAACATAAAAAACAAAAGAAAAAAAGTCCTTCTGGAATCATGGGAACCTCAGTGGCAAAGTAGTTGCTTTATATGTCCACGATTTCAGATTCGATTCTCAGTATTGCAAAGAACAAAAACATTCTCCTGGAGGAAAATAAGACAGGAAGAGGAGACAGAAAAGTAGGATTAATCCAGGCTGCTTCCTTCATCAGTGTCTTCAGCATCCCCCTGTGGGGCCTGTTTCTGGAATGCAAATTAGGCCCAGAACTGTCCAGATTAGAGAAGAGCCTGGTTCTTCATCTGCCTTGAGGCAATGTGAAATGGGAGAAAGTAAATTCCAGTCACTTTCTAGGACTGACAAAATGGGATTCAATGTGCCAAGGACACCTTATGAAAAACAGGTTGATGTTTGTTGTTGGAAGCAGAAGCAGGAAAGGAGGGAAAAGCCATTACAAAGGCAAATTAATAAGCACCACTTCTGAGCCTATAGGAACTGTGTTTCTCCACCTTGATGGCTGGAGCTTAGGGTGACTCAAGAGATAATAACAAGGACCTTAAGTGACACAAAGTGACAGGGACAGTAGGGTCCCTAGATGATGCCACGGAGCAGAGTGTCTTGGAATAGGAGGCCAGGGAAACAGGCCATTTTCAAGCCACTGCATTGTTTCTGCATCTTTATCATAGCAACCTGCACTTTCCCAGTGAACACAAGATGTTTTATCTTTACCAGAAAGTTGTACCCATCATAGAATCCTCTTTAGAGTCTCTTGCTATTCTCTTCTACTAGAACATGTTATGTGAGAACAGGAGATTGCTGTTTTCACTGGTTCCAGATAAGTATTTATTTAGTGAATAACTGAAACTGTAGGGTTCAAGTTGTCCCTCAGTGGTGAGGCAGATACTCAAAGTCATAGGTTCTCCCACCAACACCACAGAAAACCAAAACCATAGAATGTATGGTTCTCTGCAATAGCACACATAAATCACAGTGGAAGAACTTACTGCAAAGCCACCTACAAGTGATATGGAACAAATGAAAAAAGTTCAATTTAAAAAAACTTAGATAATAAGATGAAGTAGTAATATATTTAAAATGGGAAGAAGATAAATTACATACTATAGAAAAAAAAGCAAGGCGGCAGGGCACCTTGGTAACTGCCTTGCTGTATTGGAAAGGTGATTATAAAGGGGTTGCTGACCAATTGTTTCCCATGTCTTCAGAGGAAAAATCAACAGGAAGGAGCTTAAACTGACCCGACAGTAATAGTGATTAAACATTAGAAAAGGCTCCAGGGGAATGTGGTAGAATCTCTGTCTCCAGTGAATTTTAAGGACAGACCATCTGTCTTAGACATTTTAGGCAGAACCTTGTAAGAAGAGAGAGATCTGGATTAAGTGATGCCTTGAGCTAGCTTCTTTTCAATTTTAGACGCCTATGCCATTATGTAGGGCAAGAAGGGGGGCTGGTAAGCACATAGTTCCTTGCATTGACCAGTCTGCTTAACTGGTATTTCGTGTTTATAATTGGAGAGAGTTATATCTTAGGTTTAAGCTGGAGGTTAGGGAAATATAAAGATTAGCTGACCAAATAATATTAAAATATTTTTTTTTCATCCAGACCCTTCTAAGATACTAAGTGATTTCCATACAATAAAAACAAACCACAGAAGTCCTAAATCTTTTGATACATTTCAAGTGCTATACTTTATTTAGTAAGATTAAATTTAGCAACAATGATATAAGTATAATGCTTTACTGTTAACAGGAAAATGCCACAGGAGAAAATAAAACTGTTTATGTTTATTTATAAGATTTATTACATTGATGGTGGATCTTTAAAATGAACTAATAATGTTATTTATTAAGTTTATAGTATTTTAGTATTATGCTGGGCATGATGGTGCATACCTTCAATCCCAGCACTTGGGAGGCAGAGGCAGGCAGATCTCTGTGAATTCAAAAGCCAGATTGATCTATGTAGCAACTTTCAGACCAACCAAGGTACATATTGAGATGTTGCCTCAAAATAATTACATTGTGTTAATGTTTCTCAGTAATAATTATTATAGTACACTTTCCATCACTGCAACAAACACTTGCAAGAAACTTGAAGGAGGGAAGATCTGGTTTAGCTCACAGTGTCAAAGCGTTTCGTTCATGGTCAGTTTGCTCCATTTCTGTGGGTCTGTGGTGAGTTAGAAAACCATGATGGCAAGTGCATATGCTGAGACAAAGTGGCTCACCTCATGGAGGCCAGGTAGCAAATACAGATGGATGGACTGGGACAAGGCATCTCTTTTTAGGGCATGTCCTCTACTGATCTAGTCCCTCTAAGTAGCTCCTTGTTTTAGGATTTGTATATCCGGCATCTCCAAAATGCTGGGACCTTCTGGCAGCTGGGCGTACTTATACCAATAGCCTCTCACAGGCTCTCTTCATGGTGTCAAACCTCAGCTTCTTTGCATGACCCTTTCAGTCCTGGGCCTTCAATGGTTACTGAGTTTGCACCTTCACCAGTGGCCTCCCCAGCCTCTCACAGTGCCAATCCTCGGTTGCTCTCAATTAAAAATAGCAAATAGCCCTAACGGCATCTTTAAATTTCCCTCCTAAACTTCATAAACCAGACCTCCATCTTCTGTACTACTCATGACACTCAAGGGCTTGACCAGCTGAAGGTTCAAAGTCCTTCCACAGTCAACCCCAAAGCATAGACAGGTCTGTCACTACAGGATTCCACAATCCTGGTGTCAACTTGTCCTAGGGTTTCTACTGCTGTGATGAAACACCATGACCAAAAATCAAGTTGTGGAGGAAAGGGTTTATTTGGCTTATACTTCCATATTTCTGTTCATCATCAAAGGAAGTCAGGACAGGAACTCAACTGTGGCAGGAACCTGTAGACAGGAGCTGATGCAGAGGACATGGAGGGGTGCTGCTTACTGACTTGCTTCAAGTGGCTTCTCTCAATAGAATTCAGGACCATCAGCTCTGGGATGGCTGCACCCACAATGGCTCTCCCCAGTCAGTAACTATTTAGGAAAATGCCCTACAGCCTGATCTTATAGAGACATTTTCTCAATTGAGATCTCCTCTCGGATAACTCTCGTTTGTGTTATCCGACTTTTTGACATCTCCCAATAGAGCCATCCTTTTCAGAGTCACCACAGGATTCAACTGTTGATGAAGTCAGAAACTTCATGATTTAGGTCCTTTTCTAAAGTGCCAGCTCTGAATACCACTGCTCTGAGAAACAATCCTCCAAGTCTTTCGCTCATACCTCATACTCAAACCATAATTATCACGACACAAGCTCCTCCTCAAACAAACTTTTGTTAGAAGAGGGTGTCATCTCTGTGAGAGCTTTGCTTTTTAAAGTTTGAGTGATAACTTAAATAAAGTTTGATTTCTTATTACTGAATTGTTCTATACCAATTGCTTTGAAAGTTAAACATTTAAATTTCTGTCACTTCAAAATTCTACTTTAAATTTTATTTTGCAGAAGTAATTTTATACTTTTATATAAAAGTATATTTTATACTTTGGCACAGTGTTGTGGGAAACAAATGCTAGAATTTATTTAACAAATTTCCAACTTTATTATAGTTTTACATATATCTTTTTTAGTTGCAAAGATGGAATTTTTAATTCTTCCAGGAATAGTTGGAAGTGTGTGTTTATATTCTAAATCTGTATAATATAGTTATCTTTTCTTTATTTAAATACAAGATGCTAGAAAGTTACAATTTGGTAGGTCTTTATTTCATTGAGGGCAAAAGGAACCCAGCTAGGGATATAGAAAATCATTGACTACTCTTTAAGCAATGAAATTTAAGAGCGAACACTGCTCCTTTAAATACACAAAATTGTGTTTAACCTCATCCCTAATTTTAAGAATACAAACTGGTCTAGGGCAGAGAAAAGGGAACATTTAGCACAACGTCCACATGGGTTGCATTTGTGATTTGTGAATATGTGTCAAAATTATAATTGCGTATATCTTTTAGCTCAGCAAGTCTACTTCTAGATTTTTTTTTTTGTTAATAATAGATGTTAACAAATAAAGAAATGGCACATGTACCAGGTTACATACCAAAGAGTTCATTGCAATGGTAAAGGCTCAGAATAAGGTAGATGCCTATCGAGTGAAGACTAGCTAAAAACGCTACATCTTTTCAGTTGACTACAATGAGGACACTAAAATGAATGTGAATTTTTTTTCTTTGAGAATAATTCTTAAGATATCTGCAGAGCAATGCATTAGATGAACCCTGTGTTAAAAAATGAGAGCCATGGATGTGGCTCAGCGGTAGAGTACTTGCCTGGAATGAGAGGGGCCTTTGAGCATCTAAAACATGACAGAGGGAAGCAGGAAGAGGAAGAAGCAGGGAGGGAGAAGAGCAAAAAGGAGGGGGAGGAAAGGTTACATCTAAAAATCTACCCAAGAACTGAAAATACTCATTGCCTCCAGAGGGGACTGTTAAATGTGTGTGGGCAGAGAGGCTAGAAGAAACTTAATTTTACTACATTACACTCTTTTTACAATTTTCAAATTTTATATCAAATGCATATATTATATTACCTGTATGCAAAATAAAGAATTATACAAAATATGGTGAATAGTCTAACAACTCACTTGTTCTTTGAGGATGTATTTACTCAAAATAAGAGTTTATCTGCAATTTCAAAGCATAGAATTGAGACTTAATTTAAAAAATAGACTTAATTTTTTATATGCATGCAGGTTTGTGTGTATGTGTGCGCATTGTCTGTATAACTGATACCCACACAACTCAGAAGAGAACACTGGATCACCTAGAACTGAAGTTAGACTGATGGTTGTGAGCCAGGAACTGATCTGGATCATCTGCAAGAGTGATAAAGGCTTAACTATGGAGCTAAGCTCCTAAACACATATATATTTTTTTAAAGTTACTTATTATGCATATGTGAAGTGGAAATTTCTGGTTTCTTTGGAGACTCAGTTGTGTCATGTGATGTTTTTCTGGAAACTGTCTTATGAGAAGATGTTTTGCTGAGAACAGTCACACGGTGTTTCCTGGAAGCTGTCTGGTGAGAGGGCATGTACTGTTTTGCTAGGGTGGATGCTTCAGAGAACATGTGATGTTTGGAAAGGATGTAAGTATAACCCAACACACAGTGGTTGATGCTGTGGCATTGGTTCACCTTGCCACTCTTTGCTGGTTTTTGTTGGTCTTTGCTGATGCTGGTCCTTGCTGATGACACTGTAGCACTGGTTCACCTTGCCATCTTTGCTGATAATTTTGTTGTGACTTTGTAGAGAGAACTCACCAAAGAACTTTTTGTGATATGGCAGCTTCTTGCTCCTTCTGTGGACTCAGGCTGACTGGCAGAGCCTCACAGTTTCTTCTGGATAGAACTGCCATTGTTGTTGATTCATGAATGGTATTTGCAAGTGGATTGAGCTACTACTGCTGATTTGTGTGAACTGAACTGTTGATATCCTGACATTGAAGACTGGATCACTCCAAAGAACTATTTCTAAACAAGTTCACATCCTCATTTGCCTCATTAATCTTTTCTTTCCACTACCTCTGGTGGGTGGTGGGAGGTTAAAGTGTTTAAGAACTCTTATTAAAGTAGGTTTCAAAAAGTCTAAGCCTTCATGTTTGTATGTGTGTGCACATGAGTGTAGTGTCTCAGAGGCCAGAGATGATATAGGATCCTCTGGAGGTGAAGTTAAAGGTGGTGGCTGAAATGTGTGCTGGGAACTGAATGTTACCCTCCTCAGGAGTAGCAAGTGCTCTTAAGTGCTGAGCCAAATCTATAGCCCAAGAGGATTTTTTAAAAATTATTAATTACTTATTTACAACCCGATTGCAGCTTTTCCTCCCTCCTCTCCACCCAGTCCCTCCCTCTCACCTTCACCCCATCCACCCCTCCTCTCCTTCTTCTCAGAAAAGGGGAGGCCTTACATGGATAGTAACCGACCTTGGCACATCAAGTTGCAGTAAGAGTAGGCGCATCTTCTTCTGTTGAGGCTAGACAAGGCAGCCCAGTCAGGGCAGCGGGATCCACAGGCAGGCTGTGTAATCAGAGCCAGCCCCTGTTCCTGCTTTAGGAGTTCCACATGAAGACCCAGCTGCACAATTATTACATATGTACAGAGGGCCTAGGTCGTCCATCCCATGATGCTCTCTGGTTGGTAGTTCAGTTCTATGAGCCTCTATGGGCCCAGGTTTGTTGATTTTGTAGGTTTTCTTGTGGTGTCCTTGGTGCCTCTGACTTCTTCAATCCTTTGCACCTCTCTTTGGGAGGATTCTCCACTAAATGTCTAACTGTAGCTCTCTGCATCTGTTTTCACTAGTGGCTGGGTGAAGACTCTCGAATAACAGTTATGTTATGCTCGTGTCTGCAAGTATAGTGGAATATCTTTAATAGTGTCAGGGGCAGGCTCCCTCTCATGGCATGGGTCTCAAGCTGGGCCAGTCATTCAAATTCTGCCCCATCTTTTACCCCTGCACATCTTGTAGGCAGGATCAATTGTGAGTCTTAGAGAAAAATTAAAGTTATATTACATGTTTTATCTTATCATTTTAGAAAGTCATTGCTGTGAAGAGACATTGTGACCAAGGCAACTCTTATAAAAGAAAACATTTTACTGAGGACTGGCTTACAGTTTCAGGAAGTTACTTCATTATCATCACAGTGGCAAGCATTGTGGTAATCAGGCACATGAGGTGCTGGAGAAGTAGCTTAGAGTTACAGCTTGATCTGCTGGCTGAGAAAGAGGGAGGGAAAAGAGGGGAGAGGGAGAAGAGAGGGAGGGGAGGGGGAAGAGAAGGGGGAGAGAGAGGGAGAGGGAGGGGGAAGGGGAAGACAAGAAGGAGAAGGAGAGGGAGAGGGAGAGGGATAGGGAGAGGGAGAGGGAGAGGGAGAGGGAGAGGGAGAGGGAGAGGGAGAGGGAAAGTGTGTGTGTGAGTAGGCCTAACATGAGCTTTTGAAACCTCAAATGCTACCCCTAGTGACTTCCACCCCCAACAAGGCCACACCTTGGAATGTTTTCCAATAATGCCACTTTCTAGGTACCAAATGTATGAGCCTATGGGGGCCATTCTTATTCGAAGCACCACAGTCGTAAATAAAAATTGGCTAAATAACTTTCATGGAAAGCAAGTATGACTGGTTGGTATGCAGTGGAATGCCTAAAGTAATACGAAGTCTCTCACTACTGAGTGTGATCAGTGAGCCATGCTGTATGCAAAGGTTGAGAGTGATATTTAAGTTACTTCAATATAAGGGCACATTTGTCTAGAATGAAATTATCCCCAATAAAATGTTAAAAGATGATTTTTATTTTGGTAAAGCCATCCTTGGTTTTTCCTTTAATTACACATGGCACATGGTACTTGTTTATTTATTTGTGTGTCTCTCTGTGTGTGTGTGTGTGTGTGTAAGTCAGAGGACAACTGTATGAGTCAGCTCTCCTATTATATGGGTCCAGGGACACTCAAGTAGTCAGGCTTGGTGGCAGGTGGCTTTACCAGCTGAGTCATCTCTCTGACTTATATTAAAAGCTTTTTAAATCAGGAAGCTGCTTTTTTTCTTTCTTTCTTTCTTTCTTTCTTTCTTTTTTTTTTTTTTTTTTGATGATAATCTTTGATCTCCACATGCATGTGCTTTCTTGGGAAGCTGCTTTTCAATATCACAAACATTTCAAAGAGAATTTGATTGCACCGGTCTGTCTGTCCTGTAGGCTCAACTTTTAGCTAGAAAACTTATTGTTGGTGGTGTTAGAGGTTAGCATCTGTAAAAATATCTTGAAATATCTTTTAAAATTTAAACATTTCGGGAAGTAATTACAAAGGGAAAAATTATTCCAAATTTTAAAAAATCAATTTATGATCATTAGTATGAAGGTAAGATACATATCCAAGCCTAGGATGAAAGGAAAAATTTTGTGTATGTATGTGTGCCTGAGCGAGTTTGTGCACATTACATGTGTTTGTGCAGATACCTACTGAAGCCACAATATTGGGATGAGGATGAGTTTATTATTGACAGGAGCATAGCTTTGCAAGGACATTAGTACTTCAGACCCTGCGAATGGCAAGGCCTTTCGCTGGAGCTGGTGGAATATGGAAGTTGACACAGTGTGTAAAAAGTATCAATTGCTGCTTCCTCCTCCTGAATGTTGACAATGTATCAATGTGGTTGGATGTATCAACCACAGCTTCCTTCTCCAGCATGACAGCCGCTGCCTGAGTAGGTTTCCTTACAGAGACCTTCTGCAGAAATTAGCTAACCCTCTGCCTCCTCCTTCATGCTGTCTATAAATGAAAACTCTGGGCTGCCACTGGTGCCTCACCACGAGAGCACGTGGCACACTTAATACCACCTTTTCTGTATATGTATCTCCTGTTTCTTCATTCTCCCATCAGCTCAGTCCTGTCAATGACAAAGTCATGCAGATCGTGGTATCAGAGGGCATTTGTTGCCCTGAAACTGAAGTTACCACCAGATGTGGGTGCTGTGAACTGAACCTAGGTCCATTGTGAAAGCAATAGGTATTCCTAATCATGTATCCATTTCTCCAGCCTGAATAAAGGCTCTCTCAAGCACTCTTTGGACAATACTCGAAGGATACAAAGAAGATAAATTAAAATGATGACCTGATCAAATATTGTCTAAAAGTATCTGATCACTCAGGAAAGCATATATTCTTATCTATATTTTATAGATAAAATTGAGACAAAGTGGCCAAAAACTTGCTTCTGATACACAAATAGCATATCACACATTGATACTTAGATTAGTCTTTTATTAAAGTCTCCAAATATACTAGACCCTTCCTCAGGAATTAGATATTTGACCCACTCTCTGAAAGAAGTGTATGGATTCACCAAAAAGAGAAAAAGGAACAGGATATTCTGAGCAATGTGAAAAACTGATTAACACCTGGAAATGAAATTTGTAGATAGTTTTACCCTAAAGTAAAAATTAAAATTTTAGGACCCCTTAAAAAAACAACATAAACATCTGTGGGAGAAACAACAGTTCTATACTTAAAAATTATAATTTTTTTTCCTGCATAGATATGCGCATCATGTGACCCTGGAACTTGCACATAACTTCAGTTCCACTGAGGTCAGAAGAGGGCATTGGATCCCCTGTAATGTCAGTTGTGAGCTGTTGCCAAGTGGGTGCTGGAAACCTGAATCCTGGTCCTCTGGAAGAGTGGCAAGTATTCTTAACTTTTAAGCCATAAATTTGCCTGTGGTAAGGAATTTTCAGTATGGTCAGTTGAAGATTGTTGTATCTTTGCTTTCTGGCTTTTGCTTTAGCACAGTCGGCCTTGCTGTGGTGCTGTGGGGATCCAGGTAAGAGGTGGCTGGAAATAGGTTACGATGCCTCCAGTGGGATTATATTTCCATGGTTTGTATTCACATTGGTAGTTATTGCCTCTCCAGGGTAAGAATAACTTCTAATGATGTTCTATCAGTATATTGTGTCAGTTTGCTTGCTGTTGTCGTGTTTATTTCTTTATTAATTTGGTTTTATTTTTCTTCATTTTTTTTTTTTTTTTTTTTTGAGGAACAAATTGTAGATGAGGCTAGTGTCGAACCCAGAGATTCACCTGCCTCTGCCTCCTGACTGCAGGGATTAAAGGCATGGGTCACTATACCTGCCTCTGTTATGTTATGATTAGTGCCTGGATAGCAAGGCTAGGTTGATAGTGGGTGGACTAGAGACAACTTTTGCAGTGTATGGAGCCAGAAACTAGTCTGCAGAAAATTCTTTCAGTCATCAGACAAGTAAAGTTGTAAATTGTAGATTACTTTTTCACTATTATGTAAGGAAATTAAAAATTTGTTACTATCAAGAAGAGTACCTGCTCATACAGCATACATGATAATCTACATCTAACATGGTTTTGTTGTTTTTATAGGAATTAGGCAAAATAGAGTTTCTCAAGATTCTTACTCTTATTTCACTTTTCTCTTTACTTTTGTGTGTCTGTGTGTGATGTGTGAGTGCACATGTGTCCATGCATCTGTTGCATGGGTGTGGAGGCCAGTGGCTGACAATGATGACCTCTTTGATTAGTCTCTTCTCTCTATATATGTATTGAGACAAGGTCTCTCCCTTGAGCCCAGGCATTGCTTCTTTAGCTAGTCTAGCCAGTCAACTCGGCCCTAGAATTTCCTGAACCTCCCTCCCTCATTGGGGTTATAGATGGGCTTCCAGGCCCACCCAGCATTTATGGGTGTACTGGGGATCCAAACTGGTTCTCATGTGTGCAAGGCAGGTGCTTTATGCATTGGATCATTTCCCCAGCCCCAGCTTTCCTGTTACATATTCATAGCTTTAGAAAATCTTTTTGTTTGTTCGTTTGTTTTCTTCATGAAAAGGTCTAATTCTACACACAAACTGTCTCTGCACTCAAGGCAATTCTCCTGCCTCAAACTCTCAACTTTTGACGTTATAGGAATGAGCCATGACTCCTAGACTAATACTGTCTTATTTATAAATTATTTTCATGAATGACATTATTTATATTGGGTGGATTTTCAGATATAAAGGGTACACTAAAGACACTCAAAATCTTTTTGACAGATAGCACCAAAAAACTATTCTTTTTTATATATAAATCAAAGAACAGATAACTTTCCCTTTTATTTTGAAGTGCTGTAAAGAACAGATGAAGTTATGTCTTATAGAGAACTGTCAGAAGTTATGACAATAAGACATGGTTCAAATAATTAAAATTCAATGCAAATCCTAGAGCTAGTTATTGAATTCAGTTAATATTTGCATGAAATGTGAAGTAAAGATTTTCCAAATGGAAACAATAGTGATTTATGAAGAATTAATTGAAATTAATGAGAAACACACACACACATGTATATACACACACAGATACATCCTCACACACACACAAAAGGAAAGACTCAGCAAATAAGCAAATACCAAATATTTCTCTGATAGTGCAGATTCGTCAGACATGAACAATACCATTATTTGGCCATTATTGTGCTTTACTGCTGTGATTAAAAAGCTTATGAGTCATTTTCAGTTTTGTCACCAGTGAAAAACTGGCCTCCAGCTTTATTTAAAAATGTGGAGCGTGGCTGGGGGGTCTGGTAGCACATATCTTTAATCCCAGCCCTGGAGAGGCAGAGGTGGGTGATCATTGTGAACCGGAGGCCAGTCTGGTCTACATAGCGAGTTCCAGGACATCCGGGGCTACATAAACACTGTCTCAAAACAAACAAATGGACAAACAAACAAACAAACCCAACAACAAAAGAACGTGGAACAAAGTTTGGACAGTATTAACCTGTGGTTGAAAACATTTGTGGAGAGCTATCTGACAATAGCAGCTATGAAATGTGGGGCTGGGGGAAAGCTCCCAGCAACCCTTAAAGGTGCTAATAAGCATGCAAGACGCGCACCACATGCGGCTCAGTCCTTCAGTCTGCTGAGGGACGGACAACCACCTTCACAGCTATTAACCACGATGGTCTTTAACAACTTCTTCCCTCATATGGGGTATGTTAAGTGCACATGTCAATTTGGTTTCTTTTTTTTTTTTTTTTTTTTTTTTTTTCTGTTTTGTCTTTTTAAAATAAAGTATAATGTAAGGAGCTACCCGTTATAAAGCCATTCAGGTCTTGAAGCACAAAGGTCAAGTCTATTTGTACATTTTAAGATTAAAAATTTTATTTCTCAAAGGTTTGGAAGAAAAACCCGAGTACAAAACCAAAACAAACAACAAAACAAAACTGCAACAATAAAAAAACCCAACTTATTCTAAAAGTTGATAAAGACCTGAAATACACTTGGACTGCAACTGAGAAAGATGCTTTGGAACACTGCAGCGAGTCACTTAGGAAATTGAAATTGCTATTTGCATTATTACATGAAGGGAGCCTTCTTTTGTCTTTAAAAATATTTATAAAAAACTAAAAAAAAAAACTTATAGAAAGTGTAACATGGAACAAAAGATATAAATAATGACATTGGCAGAAATCACTCCAACATTGAGAGTAAATTGGAAAAACCAAAGATTTCAAATCAGAATAAAAGCAGAGCTGGACTAGAAAGAAAGCATCTCACAGAGACCGGAGGAGGAGGCTCTCTGGCTGGGTGATAATCCAGGTAATGAGAACAGGGGGTCACACATGCACATTGGAAAAGGATTGAACATTCTGTGTCATTTATATAATCCAGCAGAGCAAAAATAATAGAATCTCGTGTTATTGCAACAAGACCATTAAGGATGGATAGTAACTTTCACCGATTTAAATACATATTTCTGATGAATAATTGTACAAAATGCTAAAGCCCTGAATTAAAAAAAAGCCCTAGTGTGTGTATAAGTGCTTGCATGTATAAGTGTGTGTGTTTAAGTATGCATGTACGTGTGTGTGTGTATGTGTGTGTGTGTATGTGTGTGTGTGTGTGTACACATTTGGAGATCAGAGGAGAAATCTGTGAAGCTGCTTTTTTCCTTTCACCTTTACATGTGTTCCAGGAATCAAACTTAGGCCAAGACCAGAAATTCTGAGTACAGATACAAGACCCCAAAAGTACTCTCCCCACATTTGACACCTACCCTAAACATGTATCCATTATTCATGCAAGGTTGAAACATGAAAGAAAAGAATGCTTCTTTTCTTTATAGGAGATATTAAAAATCATTGTCAAATCAAGAAGTTATCAGAAAGTGTACAGGCTGAGGGATGGGGAATGAGCAAAAACAAATTTTGTTTGAAAATGCCACAGTGAAACCTAGTACTGTGTGTGTGTAAGTTTATAAACGTCAGTTGATAAAGATTTCGAGCTGGGGGCTGCAGCGGAGCTCAGTCATGGAGCACATGCTTGTCACACATGAGGCCTTCAGTCTGATCTTCTGCCTTCCCCAGCCCCCACCACAGAAAAGAGGCAGGCGGAACTCCTGATGGCTGATATTTGATATCTGCTTGATAATTAGCAACTAAAAACTCTAAACAAAGCCGGAGAAACAGCTATCTGGAGACCCTATAAAGAGTAAAGCAGGTAGGTGGGGGACACCGGAGAGCCATTCAGGGGTGAGTTTCTCATTTCCCCCCTTTTTACTCATGGTCTTCAGCCAAACGCTCCTGAAAGCTCCACACTTCGGTGCTGCAATCAGTTACAATTCTGAGATTCTGATTTCTGTTCAGAAGGCCGGGAAAAGGAATGTTTACAGGCCAGACTGAGTGGGGTAATTTTTTTTTTTCCCCTTGGCTAATCAAAGGCAGACAGCCGAGGTGTGTCTGTGTTCTCTCTTCCCTGTTCAGAGGAGTTGAGAAACAGCGGTGTATTAGTTCTTAGAGAGTTCATAGTTCTGAAAACCATTCTTTTATCTCTTGCTGTTCCTTTGTTGGTGGCCCCAACTGTGGGAGCCAGTGGCAGTTAGGAGTGGAAGAAGGATCCTACCTTTCTATCCAGAAGATTAGGCAAAGGACCCCTGGGGACTGCAAGGTGTCAGGGAAAAATCTTGGAAGATAAAGGCTTGAAGATGATCCTCCGGTTCTGTCGGTAAACCAGTATAATACTTGCTCCCACTTTAGAGCTGCACATGTGCGGAGCAGACCCGAAGCTTCGTAGCAACGGCTTTGACGGCTGACTATAAATCTCTAAAGTCAGACTAAACGTTAGGTGGTGACCCAGACAAACACAACAGCGCAGTCAGACAAAACAGAACAGAGCGGACACCCTCCCCCAACACTGAACGCTACCTACAGGAGAGATGAGATCAATGTTCTGATACCCGCTAACGGACCAAACCATGAGGAATTAGCCAACCCGTGAGCTTTAAGGCCATAGTCCTCTAGATTGTCAACCCCATCCAAACCTCTGAATCTAAATTAACGTCAGGGTTTGCCCCCAAACCATGCTCTGCTTTATAGTTCACTGGAAGGATTAACAGAAATCATGCTGAAAGAAGTGGTTATGGTTGATTATGGGGACGGAATACATATTATAACCAATTGAACAAAGACGTGCACAGAGCAGAGTCTGGGAGAGTTCTAAGTGAAGCTTTTATTAGGATTTTTTAGGTTCTTATCCTTTGCCTGTCGGTGTGGGACAATTTCCGTTAAGTGTGGAAATCTGGGAAGATCCCTGAAGCTTTAGTGTCTAAACGTTGAACTATCATTCTTTTGAGGGCTTTTTAAATAGTGTGTGTGTGTGTGTGTGTGTAAGCGTGAGTGTGCGCATGTGTGTGTGAGAGTTTGAGGTTTAACATATGCATGCAAGTATAACATGTGTATAGAGTTCAGAGGACAATTTTTGGAGTCAGTTCTCTCTTTCCATTGCGATATCCAAGAATCAAACCCAGGATGTCAGGTTTATGAAGTATCTTAGCTGGAGTTCCTATCTCTGTGATAAAACACCATGACCAACAGTAATTGGGGGAGACAAAATGGTATATTTCAGCTTACACTCAGGAAAGTTAGGGCAGGAATTGATAAAGAGGCCATGGAGAAATGCTGCTTCCTGGCTTGCTCCTCCTAATTTGCTCACCCTGCTCTTTTATACCTCCTGGGATCACCTGCCTAGGCTTGGCACCACCTCTGTCAATCACTAATTAAGAAAATGTCCCACAGGCTTGCTTACAGCCCAGTCTTTTCTCCACTGGGTTCCCTCTCCTCAGATAATTCTAACTTGGTTCAAGTTGACAAAAAGTATCAACCAGTATGTGCTTTAAACACTTTTACTCAGTAAAACATATCCCTCCCTGCTGGGGACAGCATACAATGACAGAGACTGCCTTCAGTAGGCTGGGATGCAGACATCGCAGAAGCTCGTGGCAGCTCCTTATTAAAAAAAAAAAAAAAAAAAAAAAGGATGTCGTCTGGGATCCTGAGTAACAGGAGACACATCCCTCCAGGGGATCCACCATCTGAAATAAGGGACTACCTGCAGTAGGCCAGGATGGAGACATCTCAGTAGCCTGCAGCAGCTCTTTGTAAAAAACAGTTGTTCCCATTTCTCCTAACCTTGGCCCTGGACAACAGCTGTATAGATTTCATTTGTGTGTGGCTGCTTTTCAGTTGGCCTTGGTGTGCATAATTATTCTATTATATCTGACTTTCTTACTTCTCTCTCCTTCTGCTGTTGAATTCTGTGAAACTAGATGTTCCTTGATGTAATAATTCTTAAACAATTAAAAATCGAGGCCCGGGACACAGCACAGCACAGTCCTAATGGCCCAGGCACATGCTGTGAGCTCTCATCTTGGAAAGGATGCAATAACTGTATAATAGTAGTTCCAGATTAATGCTTGAATTGCAAAGAAAGTTTGAAGAAATTATTAGAAATGAGATAGAGCCAACACTGGGACCCCAAGAAAGGAAAAAACTATTGAAGTTAGGAGAAGTTTTGCACAACATTTAAGAGTGGTTCCTGGATAAGCAAGTATAGAATATGCACAATATTATACTAATAAAACTAAGTCAAAACACTGGGACTCGAAGAAGAGTCATTGTGTGCAATGTGCAGAAGCAGAACTACTGAGTGAAGGGTTAACTTGATTCTTTCTGGCCATTGCCTGGCAGCTTTGCCCATGTCATTTATCATTAGAGCTTCACAGGAAAATGCGAGTAGCTGACCTCAGAGCTCTGGGCTCTGAAGTATAGTAAGTCAAAAGTTAAAGTTTTTGGTTACAGGCCTGGGAATAGGGAAGCTTGAAACTTTGGGGAACAATTGTAATTCTTGATTCTTTGTGGGACATGGTTATTCTTTTGAATTTGATTTGGCAATGATTATACAATGTCTTTTTTTTTTTTTTTTCTACCTGCTTTTGGAGTATCAGTAAAAGACTGGGTCAAGAGAAAGGCGAGAGAGCGAGTGAGAGAGAATGTGAAGAGTGAGTGAAGAGAGAATGCGAGGTGTGTATGGAGAGTGTGTGTGAGTGAAAGGAGAGTGCATGTGGTGTGTGTGAGATGTGTATGAAGAGTGTGTGTGTGAGTGAAAGGGGAACACACAGGTGTGTAAGAGTGTGAGAGTTTGAGAGAAGAAAAGCACACAGGAGAAAAGCAGAGTGCGCAGGAGAGTGCAGAGGGTGTGCAGCCTCAAGCTGCGAGTGAGTGAGCCAGCGAGAAAGAGAGAGTGGGAGAGAAGAGAGAGAAACGTTAAGCGTTGAAAAATTACCTGTCAGCTTGTACCCAAAAAGTAGTCTGTGTATATTTATTATGTGCCTTCCAGATATTCCTGCTTCCAGTTGAGAACTCTGATCCTATGTTGAGGCTGGACCCTGACACCTCCCCCTTCCTTAGGTAGGGTAGCATAAACATCTAAACTGAGTATCTCACTATAAGTAACAAAGACACTCTTATCACTAGAGAAACACCAATATTTTAGGGCTTACCGTCTAGAATCTGGGAACAAAATCTGAATCCTTTTGGATCGAGTCCAAATTATTGCACACATATAAACAAATCACCAATCACCTGCTAATCTTTCTAGAACAACATAACTCTTAAAAACAGATGGCTCCTACAATTCTTGGGCTCTATGTTACAGTTTTTCTGCTTTCTTATTCTTTTTCTTTCCAGTAGGTAAACATGAACAACAAGTAAAAACCCAAAACTTCCAGACACCAAGATACAAAAAGAAGGACCAGATAGAAAGCCTAAAAGTAGCTGTCACAATGCTGTGGGACTCACGCCTTTATTCCTAGCACTCAGGAGGCAGAGGGCAGATCTCTGAGTTCAAGGCCAGCCTGGTCTACACTGTGTGTTCCAGGGCAGCCACACACACACACACACACACACACATGAGAGAGAGAGACAGAGACAGTATATATACATTATTATATGTTATATGTATATAATATATTACTTTGTTAGCAAACAAAGTAATGTGTATTATTGTAACATTTTCACAAATATATATTTTCAAGACAGGGTGTCTCTGTGTAGCCCTGGCTATCCTGGCTGGCCTCAAACTCAGAGATCATCTACCTGCCTCTGCCTTCTGAGTGCTGAGATTAATGGTATTTGCTATCACTGCCCAGCTAATTTGCTATTTACCTCTCTCCCTGCTGCCTTCCCAGCTTTGTGGCTTCTTTCTACAAGCAGCCCCTCCTTTGCTTCATGTTACATGTATTTGATTACCTTCTTTTGCCTGCTATCCAGGGAGGACAGAGAAGGGTATCTGATGCTTCGGAACTGGAGTTACAGATGGTTGTTTGCTGCCATGTGGGTGCTCAGTATTGAACCTGATCCCCTGGAAGAACAGCCAGTGCTCTTAACCACCGAGCCATCTCTCCAGCCTCTTGTACATGTGATTCTGAATGCTTCTTGTGTTTGTATGATCATTTATTTCTCTAGACTTGGGAAATTTTCTGCTATAATTTTATAATTATTCATGCTCTTAATGTCTACCTCAGCTCCTTTTTCCAATCTTGTAGATTCCTTAAGTTTGGTCTCCTGAATGTATCCAAGTTCTTGGAAGGTTTGATTATGCTTAATTATTCTGGTTTTTATATATGTATTATTACCTCAATCTTGTCCTTCATCTGCAATGTCCATTCTTTTTTTAAACTTTTATTTTTTATTGGATATTTTATTTACATTTCAGATGTTACCCTCTTACCCATTTCTCCCCTTCCCACAGGAACTCCTTATCCCATCCCCCCTCCTCCTGCTTCTATGAGGATGTGCCCCCATGTCCCCCACCACTCCCACCTCCCCACCCTCAAATTCCCCAACCTTCGGAATCTAGCCTTCATGGGATCAAGGATTTCCTCTTCCACCTATGCCCAACAAGGCCTTCCTCCCCTACATATACAGCTGGAGACATGGGTCCATCCCTATGTGCTCCCAGGCTGGTGGATTAGACCCTGGGGAGCTTTGGTTAGTTGGTATTATTGCTCTCCTCATGGGGCAGCAAACTCTTTCCTTCAGTCTTCTCTCTAACTCATCCATTGGGAACCTCTTGATCAGTTCAATGGTTAGCTGTGAGCATCTGCCTCTGAATATGTCAGGCTCTGCAGACCTCTAAAGAGACAGCTATATCAGGCTCCTGTCAGCATGCATTTCCTGACATCCACATCAGCATCTACCTTTGGTGACTGCACATGGAATGGATACCCAGGTGCAATGGTCTCCAGATGGCCCCTCCTTCAGTTTCTGTCCCACACTTTGTCTTCATATTTGCTCCCATGAGTATTTTGTTACTCCTTCTAAGTAGGACCGAAGCACCCACACTTGGTCTTCTTTCTTCATGAGCTTCATGTGGATTGTGAGTTGTATCTTGGGTATTTCAAGTTGCTGGGCTAATATCCAATTATCAGTGAGTGAATACCACGTGTGTTCTTCTTGTGATTGGGTTACCTCACTCAAGATGATATTTTCTAGTTTCATCTATTTACCTAAGAATTTCTCTAATTCATTGTTTTTAATAGTTGAGTAATACTCCATTGTGTAAATGTATCACATTTTTTTTTTTGGTATCCATTCCTCTGTTGAAGGACATCTGGGTTCTTTCCAGCTTCTGGCTATTATAAATAATGCTGCTATGAATATAGTGGAGCATATGTCCTTGTTATCTGAGTATATGCCCAAGAGTGGTATAGCTGGGTCCTCAGGTAATGCTATGTCAAATTTTCTGAGGAACCGCCAGACTGATTTCTAGAGTGGTTGTACCATCTTGCAATCCCACCAACAATGGAGGAGTGTTCCTCTTTCTCCACATCCTTGCCAGCATCTACTATCACCTTTTTTTTTTTTTTTTTTTTTTTTTTTTGATCTTAGCCATTCTGACTGGTGTGAGGTGGAATCTCAGGGTTGTTTTATTTGCATTTCCCTGATGACTAGGGATGTTGAACATTTCTTTAGGTGCTTCTTGGCCATTCGAGTTTCCTCAGTTGAGAATTCTTTGTTTAGCTCTGTATCCCATTTTTAATAGGGTTATTTGGTTGTCTGGAGTCTAATTTCTTGAGTTCTTTGTATATATTGGATATTAGCCCTCTATTGGATGTAGGATTGGCAAAGATCTTTTCCCAATCTGTTGGTTGCCATTTTGTCCTATTGATAGTGTCTTCTGCCTTACAGAAGCTTTGCAATTTTATGAGGTCCCATTTGTCAATTCTTGCTCTTAGAATATAAGCCATTGGTGTTCTGTTCAGGAACTTTTCCCCTGTGCCTAGGTATTCGAGGGTCTTCCCTACCTTCTCTTCTATTAGTTTCAGTGTATCTGGTTTTATGCGAAGGTCCTTTATTCACTTGGACTTGAGCTTTGTACAATGGGATAAGAATGGATCGATTTGCATTCGTCTACATGCTGACCTCCAATTGAACCAGCACCATTTGTTGAAAATGTGGTTTTTTCCCCACTGGACGGTTTTAGCTTCTTTGTCAAAAATCAAGTGACCATAGGTGTGTGGGTTCATTTCTGGATCTTCAATTCTATTCCATTTATCTTCTAGTCTGTCTCTGTACCAATACCATGCAGTTTTTATCACTATTGCTCTGTAGTACAGTTTGAGGTCAGGGATGGTGATTCTCCCAGAAGTTCTTTTATTGTTGAGAATAGTTCTCCCTATCCTGGTTTTTTTGTTATTTCAAATGAATTTGCAAATTGCTCTATCTCTATGAAGAATTGATTTGGAATTTTGATGGGGATTGCATTGAATCTATAGATTGCTTTTGGCAAGATGGCCATTTTTACTAAATTAATCCTGCCAATCCATGAGCATGGTAGATCTTTCTATCTTCTGAGATCTTCTTTGATTTCTTTCTTCAGAGACTTGAAGTTCTTGTCATACAGATCTTTCACTTGCTTGGTTAGATTCACTCCAAGATATTTTATATTATTTGTGACTATTGTGAAGGGTATCATTTCCCTAATTTCTTTCTCAGCCTGTTTATCCTTTGAGTAGAGGAAGGCTACTGATTTGTTTGAGTTGATTTTATATCCAGACACTTTGCTGAAGTTGTTTATCAGGTTTAGGGGTTTTCTGGTGGAAGTTTTAGGGTCACTTAAGTACACTATCATATCATCTGCAAATAGTGAAATTTTGAATTCTTCCTTTCCTATTTGTATCCCTTTGACTTCCTTTTGTTGTCTAATTGCTCTGGCTAGGACTTCCAGTACTATATTGAATAGGTAGGGTAAGAGTGGGCAGCCTTGTCTAGTCCCTGATTTTAGTGGGATTGCTTCAAGCTTCTCTCTATTTAGTTTGATGTTGGCTACTGGCTTGCTGTATATTGCTTTTACTATGTTTAGGTATGGGCCTTGAATTCCTGATCTTTCCAAGACTTTTACCATGAAGGGATGTTGAATTTTGTCAAATGCTTTCTCAGCATCTAGTGAGATGATCATGTGGTTTTTTTCCTTTGAGTTTGTTTATATAGTGGATTACATTGATGGATTTCCAAATATTGAACCATCCCTGCATTTCTGGATTAAAGCCTACTTGACCATGATGGATGATTGTTTTGATGTGTTCTTGGATTTGGTTTGTGAGAATTTTATTGAGTATTTTTGCTTTGATATTCATAAGGGAGATTGGTCTGAAGTTCTCTTTCTTTGTTGGGTCTTTGTGAGGTTTAGGTATGAGCATAATTGTGGCTTCATAGAATGAATTGGGTAGTGTTCCTTCTGTTTCTATTTTGTGAGATAGTTTGAAGAGAATTGGTATTAGGTCTTCTTGGAAAGTCTGATAGAATTTTGCACTAAAACCATCTGATCCTGGGCTTTTTTTGGTGGGGAGAATTTTAATGACTGCTGCTATTTCTTTAGGGGTTATGAGACCGTGTAGATGGTTTATTTGCTCCTGATTTAACTTTGGTACTTGGTATCTGTCTAGAAAATTGTCCATTTCATCCAGATTTTCCAGTTTTGTGGAGTATAGGCCTTTGTAGTAGGATCTGATAATGTTTTGAATTTCCTCAGTTTCTGTTGTTATGTCTCCCCTTTCAGTTCTTATTTTATTAATTTGGATACTGTCTTTGTGCCCTCTGGTTAGTCTGGCTAAGGGTTTATTTATCTTGTTGATTTTCTCAAAGAACCAGCTCTCAGTTTTGTTATTTTGAATAGTTCTTTCTGTTTCTAATCGGTTGATTTCAGCCCCAAGTTTGATTATTTTCTGCTGTTTACTCCTCTTGGGTGTATTTGCTTCTTTTTGCTCTAGATCTTTCAGGTGTGCTGTCAAGTTGTTAGTGTATGCTCTCTCCAGTTTCTTTTTGTAGACACTTAGAGCTATGAGTTCTCCTCTTAGCACTGCTTTCATAGATTCTCATAAATTTTGGTATGATGTGTCCTCATTTTCATTAAATAATAAACAGTCTTTCTTTATTTCTTCCTTGACCAAGTCATCACTGAGTAGAGTGTTGTTCAGTTTCCACGTGTATGTGGGCTTTTGTGGAAAGCTTCTGCTGTGCCCTAAAGGTGGAGCCTACTGCCTTAACCCTCTTGGGGTAAACAAGTCCTTATTTGGTGAGGAGGCTGGGTTTGCCAGTAGCCTGATCTCTCGTCATGGGTGTCAGCCTATGGTGGAGCAGAACATAGTATGGGCTGATGGGCAGTCCACTGGAGGCTACTTAAGCTGCACTCGAGGGAGGCACGGGGGCACACCCTTGATGCTGTAACTGAAAGTCATTCCTGAGTAAAACTGTCGCTGGAAGGAACTGGTGTGCTAGTCTTTCTTCCCTGCTGGTCAGGGTGGTCGGCGCGGCACAATTGGTGGCCCGTACGGGGATCGAACCCGCCACCTTGGCGTTATCAGCACCAGGGGCAGACAGGGCGATCGATCGGAAAGTGGCCGGTAAGTGGGGCCCATCAACAGACAAGGTCCTCGGAAGGAGGCAGCATATGTTAAGGCCCTCGGAAGGAGGCAAATAAAAGTGAAAGTATAATGGCTGAAGGATTGAGCTCCTGCCAAGAGGGATCTTTTTCTTAGCTGTGGTTTTGATACGCCTCGAGCGTCGCCACTAAAATGGGGACCTCACCGTCCTGCCCAGTGAAGGTAGCTCTTTATGAGCTTCTTGATAGTAAAGGCTTGAAATTTAAAGATTGAGCTTTGGCTCAATTTCTTAGTGAGGTAGAAGCGGTGGCTCCATGGTTTGCAGTGTCAGGAAACCTGTCGTTAGCCTGCTGGGATAAATTAGGAAGGGATCTGGACCGAGCATGGGAGGAGGGTACTCTGCAGGACAAAAAGGGAAAGACGGGGGTGCAAGGGATCTGGAAGGTTATTCGCACCTGCTTGACTAATGAGGAGTGTGTTCCTGCCATTCAAGCGACAACGGAAGCATTAGAGCAAGTGAAAGAGATGCAGCCGGAGACTCGATCTACTAGCTCAAAACAGTCAAGAGAGAAAAGGGAGGAGTCTGCCAAGCGCTAGAGAAGACAACTGAAGCACTAGAACAGCTAAAAGAGGAGGAAATCTCTGAGGGCGAATTAGAGAAACTAGAAATAGAAACGAAACTGGAAATAGAATCAACTGCACCAGGGCCGCCCTGGCCGCCTCGGAACGATCCTACTGGAGGTTCGGGAAGGAGTTTTTGTCCTGAGGCCTGGAGGCAGTTAAGAGCACGATGTTTTATGGTTGCTATTTGCATTAGTGGCTAAAACTGCTTCTTTAAATGTCTTGCCTGGATTTATACGGGTTCAGCAAGTATGTTCTCAGAAGCTATACATTCATTATCTGATACTTGTAACCAGGGATTGCTAGCACTGGACATCAGCCAGTCTATTTAAACACCAGATTCTTCTTACCCGTACAGCTTTTCAAATATGCGCTATATTTCTTCATTGATTAGTGGTGTTGGTATTTTCATGATGGGTGCAGGACTCTCTTGGTATCATGGAGTCATGGGATTGCTTCATCCTCAACCAATGGAATCCCTCCTATGGGCATATTGTATTTTAGCAGGATCTTTGGTGTCTGAAGGAGCAACACTTCTTGTTGCCATAAGTGAACTTCGCAGGAGCGCTCAGGCCAAGGGCACGTCATTTTATAAGTATGTCATGGAAAGACATCATCCGAGTACAAATGTCATTCTGTTGGGGGACGCTACAGCTGTTTTAGGAGTGATAATCGCGGCTACCTGCATGGGCCTTACCTCCATAACAGGCAATCCATTGTATGACAGCCTGGGTTCCTTGGGTGTGGGCGTCTTACTAGGCGTGGTCTTGGCATTCCTCATCTATACTAGCACAGAAGCATTCTTAGGATGATCTGCAGCTGATCGACATACTCACCCTGAGCCAGTAGAAAAGGGTTTGATATTCTAACAGGAAAATGTCATGGTCAAGACTCAGTGTTGGTGTGGGCGAGGGGTTCTGTTTGTTTGTTCCCACAGGACCAACATGACCCTATCTGTGTGCCAGAGAGGATGGCACGAAGATGCTCCGTGGCTGGTTTTCCTTCTCCTTCTCCTGATGGCGAGACCCACGATGATGGAGACAAGATGGAGGATCCTGTCAGTGTTTCCAAGACCAATTCCAATACAACATGATGCCCAAGTTTTTCCCCGCTTTTTTGCCAGTAATGCTAGTTTGGAGTTACCTTATAGTGAGTTAGGAGTAAGCGAGAATAGAAGTGTAGATTTGTTAGGTAGCCTTTGTTTTTTAGCAGTTAGTGGTATAAGTGATAAGAGTGATTGTATATTAATGTGTAATCAAACAGCTGCCACATTATCATTGGTAGATGGCTTGACGTCGTGGATCCTGCAAGCAGTTCATCATCTGAAGGAGTGGGCGGGAATAGGAGTGTTAGCAGTTGCCCTAGTGGGTGTCTGTCTGCTCTGCTTGTTTTGTCTCTGTCGTATGGCTAGATCTCAAAGATGAGAGAGAGCCCTGGTGGTGCATGCCTTTCAAGCCATTGAGGCTGGTGTCTCACCTCAAGCTTGGCTGACAGCTTTGAAGCAGTAACTCTCTATAACCCCTTATATTCAGGATTGGACAGCCCTTGTACCCCTGGAGACTTGTGATCTCACTGCACATGGGATGGGTGTCCTACCTGTTTGTGTAGACCTCAGCTCTTGCACCTGGTGGGTTTGACCCATTGCACCCAGCAGAGTGAGTGTTCTAGTCTTAGCTGCTTGCTTTCGATTGTAAGCTCCTACGGAATGGAGCCCGCTTGATCAAGCAATGCTTGCTTCTGTATAAAAAGGGGGGAGATGTGGAAAGCTTCTGCTGTGCCCTAAAGGTGGAGCCTACTGCCTTAACCCTCTTGGGGTAAACAAGTCCTTATTTGGTGAGGAGGCTGGGCTTGCCAGTAGCCTGATCTCTCGTCATGGGTGTCAGCCTATGGTGGAGCAGAACATAGTATGGGCTGATGGGCAGTCCACTGGAGGCTACTTAAGCTGCACTCGAGGGAGGCACGGGGGCACACCCTTGATGCTGTAACTGAAAGTCATTCCTGAGTAAAACTGTCGCTGGAAGGAACTGGTGTGCTAGTCTTTCTTCCCTGCTGGTCAGGGTGGTCGGTGCGGCACAGGCTTTTTTTTTGTCATTATTATAGACCAGCCTTAGTCCCTGGTGATCTGGTAGGATGCAAGGGATTATTTCAATCTTTTTGTATCTGTTGAGGACTGTTTTGTGACCAATTATATGGTCTATTTTGGATAAGGTACCCTGAGGTGCTGAGAAAAAGGTATATTCTTTTGTCTTAGGATGAAGTGTTTTATAGATATATGTTAAATCCATTTGGTTCATAACTTCTGTTAATTTCAATGTGTCTCTGTTTAGTTTCTGTTTCCATGATCTATCCATTGCTGAGAGTGGGGTGTTGAAATCTCCCACTATTATTGTGTGAGGTGCAATGTGTGCTTTAAGCTTTAGTAAAGTTTCTTTTATGTATGTGGGTGCCCTTGCATTTGGAGCATAGGTGTTCAGAATTGAGAGCTCGTCTTGGTAGATTTTTCCTTTGATAAGTATGAAGTGTCTTTCCTTATTATTTTTTTTTTATTACTTTTGGTTGAAAGTTGAGTTTATTTGATATTTGAATGGCTACTCCAGCTTGTTTCTTGGGACCATTTGTTTGGAAAATTGTTTTCTATCCTTTTACTCTGAGGTAGTGTCTGTTTTTGCCACTGAAGTGTGTTTACTGTATGCAGCAAAATTTCTGAGTCCTGTTGATGTATCCAGTTTGGTAGTCTATGTTTTTTTTTATTGGAGAATTGAGTCCATTAATGTTAAGAGATATTAAGGAAAAATGATTGTTGCTTCCTGTTATTTTTGTTATTAGAAGTGGAATAATAATAACAATATAAAATAATAATAATAATATTAATAATCTATAACTATTATCATTAGGTTTGGTTTTCTTTGTGTCCTGGATTTCTTGGATGTTTTGGGTTAGGAGCTTTTTGCATTTTTCATTTTCTTTGACAGTCATGTCAATGTTTTCCATAGTATCTTCTGCACATGAGATTCTCTCTTCTATTTCTTGTATTTTGTTGGTGATGCTTGCATTTACGACTCCTGACCTCTTTCCTAGGTTTTCTATCTCCAGGGTTATCTCCCTTTGAGATTTTTAAAAAATTGTTTCTACTCCCATTTTTAGATCCTGGATGGTTTTGTTTAATTCCTTCAACTGTTTGGTTGTGTTTTCTCGCAATTCTTTAAGGGATTTTTGCATTTTCTCTTTAAGGGCTTCTACCTGTTTACCTGTGTTCTCCTGTACTTCTTTAAAGGAGTTATGTCCTTCTTAAAGTCCTCTATCATCATGAGAAGTGATTTTAATTCTGAGTCCTGCTTTTCTGGTGTGATGGGGTGTCCAGGGCTTGTTATGGTGGGAGAACTGAGTTCTGATGATGCCAAGTAAGTTTGATTTCTGTTGCTTATGTTCTTGCACTTGCCTTTCGCCATCTGGTTAACTCTAGTGCTACCTCCACTCACTGTCTCTGACTGGAGCCTGTCTTTCCAGTTATCTTGTTTGTGTCAGAACTCCTCAGAGTCCAGATGTCTCTGTGATCCTGAGCTCCTGGGTGGAAGAACCCCTGGGACTCAGGCTGCCTCTGGGATCCTGAAATTCTACTGCTCTGATTGTAGTGGCTCATCTAGAATGGCTCAGGACATGATGTCTTCACAGGAGCAGACCAGCTAGGTGTCTGCCCCAGCCAAAAGGACCAAGTCAGGGGCGGAAAGCTCCAATATCCATTCTTGAAGAGCAAATTTCTGGTTTCTTTGGAGATTCAATTGTGTCATGTGATGTTTTTTTCTGGAAACTGTCTTATGAGAGGATGTTTTTGCTGAAGCAGACATGTATGAGGATGTTTTGCTAAGAACAGACATGTGGTGTTTTTCTGGAGGCAGCCTGGGAAAAGAGCATGCCATGTTTTGCTAGAGCAGATGCTTAAGAGAACCTGTGATGTTTGGAAAGTATATAAATATAGCCCAACAGACACTGAACGGTGCTGGATGGCATTGGTTCACTTTGCCACTCTTTGCTGGTCATCGTTGGGCTTTGCTGACACTGGTCTTCACTGACGATGATGGTGGGTAGTATTGGTATGCCTTACCATTATTTGTTGGTCATCATTTGTTGTGACTTCATAGAGAGGAATGCACCAAAAAACTTATGGTGTTCTGGTGGCTTCTTGCTTCCACAGACTTGGGCCAGCTGGCAGAGCACCTTCTAGATCTACCTGGACCTGCTGTTGCTGTTTCATGAAGTGGATTGAGCTACCGCTGCTGATTCGTGTGAATTGAACTGCTGATATCCCGACAAGGCAGGTTGGATTTACTCCAAAGAACTATTTCTAAACAGGTCCACATCCTCCTTTGCTCTATTAACCTTTCTTTTCCACTGCCTCTGGTTGGTAGTGGACTCGGAGGGAAGTTAAAGCATTTAAGAACCCCTATTAAATGTAGGTTTGGAAAAATCTAGGTCTACACATTTTTTTCATCATCTTGTCTATTGTGACACTATCAGTTGTGTTACTTTTTTTGGCTCTTGTATTTGCATCATGTCTGTTGTTCTTTTACAGAGTCTGAAAATTTCCTGTGATTTTTGAATTTCACCTCCAAATTCATTCATTCATGCTGCTTAACTTTCTTAGCTAGGCTCCCAGTTGATTTACTTACTCATTTGCTTGTTCTCTATGAGGTCACTGATCCTTTTAAAAAGTAGAATTTGAAATTTTTTTTTTCTGAAATTTCAGCTCATTAGCTTTAGTCTCTGGTGCTGAAGAGCTGTGTTGTGGTGGTGTAGGTGTGATGGCAGCTTGTTCTCTGATGGTGTGTCCTTACTGTCTTTTTTGCCACTGTGTTGGAATGAATGCCTCCTCCAGGTTTCACTTTCCCTTCTGTTCACTCTCCATTGGTCTTGTATTATGTGATTCTTCCTGGTGAGTTGTTAACTGAATTTATGACCCTTGCTGTTTTAGGAAGGAAGCTTGGCACAGTCACACATATAATGATTTGGTAGAAGTACTGATGCTGACCTGCAAAAGTAGGCATTTACTTTACTTGGATCCTAGAGAAGTTTCAGAGACAGCAGCCCCCCACTCCCACCCCCCAGGGAACTGATAGAGTGAAATGTAGTTAAGTGCTTTGAAAACTACAGAATTGATAGTTAAGAAGTCAAAAGAGGAGGGGGTAGGAGGATGGGAAACAAGGGAGCAAGGAATGAATGACACAGAAAGTGGATGGTTAGAGGCAAGAGAAATATGCATGAAAATAGTTTAGGCATAGGGAAAGGGCTATAAAACAGTACATGGTTGGAAGCAAGACAGCTGCAAGGGGGAAATAGTGTATAAATAGGGAAAGGGGGCATGAAAATCTTTTCAGATGAGTTACAAGCTAAAAAAAAAAAACAAAGTCAAAATATGTTAGTATGTATATTTAGGTATGGGATCAGTGGGGGTAGTGGGCAGAAAACTAGAGTTTTAAGGAAGTAGGTTTGGGATAACAGAAACATGTGGTATTAAAGTGGAAGAAGTTGTAGCAGAGATAGTGGTGGAACGGGTAGAAAGGTGTGTATGGAAGTGGGGTGTGTGCATGTGGGGGAGGAGAATCAAAAACATGTAAGAAAATGCCATGTTGTAAAGAAACCTGTTGCTAGAATAAAGGTAAATTTTAAAAAATGAAATGGAGATTTAATATGTCTCTTGTAGCTGGGGTGTATGTGGTTTCTCTCATCTTGTTTGTAGACGTTTGCCAGAAGGAAGAGGGCTGTTACCCTCAGTTCAAGTCAGAATGCTTTCTCTGCTTACTACCAGGAGCTCTGCTTTTTGCAGGAATTCCCCAGACTCTTGCCTGCCATTTACAACTCTTGTCTCTGGTATGACAGCGTGCTGGGAATCACACTGTCAACCCTGGTCTTTCTGTGGCTGAGGCCATGAGAATGTGGCAGACTTGTCTATACTTACCTTGGTTACTGGGTGTTCACTTGTTGCTGGACTTTGGCTTCCTCCTACACAGGTCCAGCATACTTATGTTCCTGTCTTTTGAGTGACAGGTGGGGGTATTCACCACTATTCTAACAAGGACATGTTTCTGTCTTATTGCTTCTCCTGGCAGCAATGAGATGGAGACTTCTCTAAGCTGCTCTTGGAGAACCTCAGCTTCAGGTTCCTGACATACTTCTGCTGCAGTCTCCATCTCTCTGCCTGTAGTGTATCCTGCCCAGGTCACATCTCAGTCCATGTAGACATTTGTAGATTACACTCAGCATTACTGTACAGGCATTCTTTCCAAAGGTGCATGGAACACTCATCTAGACTCACGTAGAACCACTGTATTTACTTCAGTGGAGTGTGATTGATGCATCTAAATTGGCAATGAGCACACAATGTGTACACAGTGTCACCTTGCAGATATCATTCTATATAAGAGCCTATCTGATGAACTACTGAAGATATTTTTGCTTTACGAAAGATTTTTCTTTTATCTGCAATTAACACTTTACCATGTTTTAAAGTTATAAAAATACTGTGTGTGCCCGTGTGTGTGTGTGCATGTGTGTGCATTTTTATGTCATGGCACATGTGTAGTTTGTTTTCTCCCTTCACCATATGGGTTACTATATCACACTCAGGTAGTCAGGCTTGGTATCAGGTGACTTTACTCACTGAGCCTTCTAGCTAGCCCCAATCATAAGTTTACTACCTTAAAGTAACATCTACTATTATTACATTGTTCTGTAGGTCAGAAATCCAGACAGAATGTGGCTCAGCAGGCTCTGTTTTAGGTTAGGAATATTTAAACATCAGCAGGGTGTGCTCCTTTCTGTTGACTGAGAAGAATGTGTTTCCAGGTTTACTCAGGGAGTTTGTTGAGTTTAATTCTACACATTGGCAGGGCTGTGTCCTCATTTGCCAGCTGTTTGCCAGGTGAGCTTCTAAAGGCTAACTGCACTCCTTGGTTCCTTCCTTTTCCTTCTGGTTCCAAAGTCATCAATGATGCACGGAATCCTCCCTAGGATGTGACTATCTCTGACACTCTGTCTTATCTTTGCTCATTTTTTCTTCTGCCATATTTTCCTGACTCCAGCTAGACTCCTTGTTTTTTTTCCCCTAGGGAAGTAGTTCAATTGGCTCCATCAGATTGTCTAGGAGAATTTTCCCCATTGAAAGGTCTATAGCTTCAGTTTCTTTTGCAGATTTCCTTGATAGCAGTACTTGATTATTTTATTAGGTAACCAGAGGCAAGAATCTTACAAGAATGCTTTTAGAATCCTATTATAAGGTATTGGAATATAGTAAAAAATGAGAACAAGTTTGGATAACAAGAGGCTTATATGGGAACTATGTAGACACATAGAGCATTCCAGAAATAAAGGTTTACATGAAAGGAAACGCAAATACACAAAGAAAGTTGAACGAAGCCCAATTGGATATTTTGGTTTTTTTGTTTTGATTTTTCTTTTTTGTGGTAGGGTTCTTGGAACCCTAATTTCAAAGATAAGACAAAAGGCAAAAATAATAATTTACCTTGGAAAGCAAGTGTATTCTGCAACTCATTTTATGAGGCTAGCTAGGTTAACCTTGATACTAAAAACCAGAGAAAGACCGTAACAGAAGAATAATTACAAGTCTATACCATTGTGAGAGTTCTCTACATTTGAAGCCAAATAGCATACCATATTTTGCAATATATAAAAAAGGGTAATAGATCAACAGAAAACCAAATTCTGAAGTGTTTCACAATATGACTTTTTTGATTTATAAGCAAATGTTATCTATGTACATTAGCATCCCTGAAAGGCTTGCTTGCCAGACTAAGTTGCTGTTGGGAGGTAGTGGAGCCTCTCTAGAGTGCTGGTGGAAGGAAAATGGATCTCTGAACTGTGCACATGAAGATGCTAGGAACTGTGAAGCAGATTATTCTACCAAACAGTCCTACTATGATATACCTTCTTGTCCATAGGCTCAGAATTATACACCAAGATATTACTGCCGAGTGGAGCACATCACCTCTTACAAGTGTTCATTCCCCCATGAAGAAGAATGTAGAACTACAGTTGTCACCTTTTCTCTAATCTTAAAAAATTTCCAGAACAAATATAATAATAATAATGATAATAACTCTTATCATAGAAGGGCAAGAAGAGATTTCTGAAATAGGAAGCAGGTATTACTAATCATAAAAGAAAAGACTGATACAATGACTTCATTAAGAACTTTTTTCCAGTTGGGCAGTGGTGACACACACCTTTAATCCTAGCACTTGGGAGGCAGAGGCAGGCAGATTGAGGCCAGCCTGGTTTACAGAGCAAGTTCCAGAATAGCCAGGGCTACACAGTGAAACCATGTCTGGAAAAACAGTATACACACACACACACACACACACACACACACACACACACAATTTTTTCCATCAAAATATTAGGAGAGTGAAGAGATGAGCCATCAAATGGAAAAACCACTGATAACATATAAGCAACATAAGACTTATTTCCTCGGTGTGTAATGCACTAACACAAATCATTAAGAAAAATATCAACAACGCACTATACAAATGGGAAAACACAGAAGGGTGAGGAAACCTTCCTATGCGGTTGATTGGCTTTTCATTACAAAGAAATGCAAGACATAACATTTTTTTGGTTGGTGTAATATGCCATTAGTGAATATTGAAATATCTGAAACAATCAAGCATTGCTGAGGGCAGGCCACTGTGTTATGAGTTGTATGTTTACACTACACATAACATTTTCTAGTTTTTTGGAAACATACTTATTTTGATTTCATTTACACAAAACCAAAAACCAGAGAGTAAGCTATATTTTAACTATGCAAAGCAATGGCTTTTATAATACTTCCATACCATCATGGCTCAGCCTGTATCAAATTAGTGTTGCTTTTAGATTGCATTATGTTATAATGCTTGATTTTCACAATTATTGCTTGAACTGCTGGCTTAAGCCTCATAAAAACTATTAAATAAGTTTTGTCTTGTACTTAGGACAAAATTTTAAACAATATTGGGAAGTGCCTAAATATACTTCTGTTACTTTGTAATAAGTATTTATCATAGTGCTGATTATAATTATAAAAATTCTAATCAACTCTGAAAGATGTTGGTATCTTGTATCCCATAGTATAAAATGCTTAGCCAAGATTTAAAAATAAACACAACATATTATCTCATTTAGTCTGTAAATTTTGTCTTTTAATAATTGCTTAGTATGTATTTTAAAATGAAATTTCTTTATGGCTTACTCTCAGTGATTTGTATACCTATTCTATGTACCTATACACTCAAAGTTGCATTAAAGTACAGAGAGATCACAAGCAGAAAAAGTTTAAGAAGCCCTATTCTAGGGTATGCTTAAGTGTAGGAACACAAATAATCCTTTACGACAGAATTGCTGTTAACAGTGTAAATCAGGAAATAGTGTATATGTTCATTAACAGTATAAGATGTTACAGTACAATCATGGAGTATGGTAATCAGCAATGGAAGCCATAAACTGCAGCCGTACCCGCAGTCTCAGCAAGACTTCCAAGATGTGTGAAACAAACTTGTTTTGCTTACATCTACATAAAAGTAAAAACCAGAGATTAAGTTATATCATTTAAGGCTGAGTTATTAGGCCATGAAACTACGAAGAAAAATATGTCTAAGTGTGCTGAAGAGATGGCTCATTGGTTTAGAACACTGGCTGCTCTTCCAGAGGACTTGGGTTTAATTCCAAGCACCACACAATGTGGCTTACAACTGAAGTGGAAATTTTTGGTTTCTTTAACAGCTCGAGAAGCTGCCTGGTGAGAGGGCATGTGATGTTCTGAAAACAGACACTTGAGAGGGTGAGAGGGCTTTGCTGGTCTTTGCTGGCCTTCTTTGTTATTCACTTGTAGAGAGAAATTTGTTTCTTGTGGTATTCCAGCTGATTCTGGCCACTTAATGTTGACTTGTGCTGATTTGGCAAAGTCTTGCTGTTTCTGCAGAATCCTGCCATCTTCTACCAATTCATGTTTGGTGTTTGCTGTCGAATTGGACTGCTGGTATGCAAACAACAAAGAGTGGAATTGCCCCAAGAAACTACTTTTCCTATTAACCTTCTTTTCTTCCTACCTCTGGACAGTGGGTTAGAAGGGAGGTTGAAGCATTTAAGAACCCTAAAGTAGGTTTTGAAAAACATCTAAGCCTACACACAACTGTGAGTAATTCCAGTTCTAGGGGATCTGATTCCTTCACAGACATCCATGTAGACAAAACACCATCTTCCTGTCTCATTTTTCCCCCCTTGCTTTTCTAATTCCTAGTGGTTCTTGTTTGTAGGATCCAAGAATCTGTATTTTTTAATTAATTAATATTTTATAATTTTAAGTTATTCTTAAATAAGTATAGCTTTCATGGCACAAACACCACCCATGAGGTAAACATTATACTAGTTGTTTACAGTATGTTACAAAATATATAAGCAGAGATAATGTTTGGTATTTCTATGATGTCAAGAACACTTAGCAGTGTAGTGCTCAGGCCAGAAGAAGGCATTGTTACTACAAAGGAAAAGATAAAGATCAACATTCTTTATGAATTTAAATTAGTAAATTCCAAACAAATTATTAACAAGTCATATCAACTATGTACAAAAAAGCATATAACTAAGCCAGTGAGATTAATTCTTACAGTGCAAGTCTGTTTCATTCCTCAAAAAAACCAAAAAACCAAAAAAACAAAAAACAAAAAACAAAAAAAACCCTAAGTAATCCATCACATTAACAGTAATGAGGAAAATCATGTAATCAGGTAAAAACACATAAGACAGTACTGACAAAACAAAATAGCCATTAAAAAAAAAAAAAAACAAGAACAAGAACAAAAAAGGTTTCTTCAATTTTATGGAGAAAATGTACAGGAATTGGTAATATAACTCAGAGATAGACTGCATATTATCATGTTTGAGGCTTAGTATCTTCAACAATACAAAAACAAATCAAGAAACAAACAAAAGCAAAAGAATCCAAAAACAGGAGAAATGGCTGTAAGTTCTTAATTATATTTTGTCTATTTATTTACTTATTTTAACATATAATGAACACAATCTAGGTCCTAGTACATACTAGGCAAGTGATTGCCCAATGAGCTACATTCCCAGTATCTCAATAACTGTTTTTTTTTTTTTTTTTTATTGGAAAATAGATTTTCTATATGGTATATATTGATTACGATTTCCCTTCCCTCCCAGTAATCTCCCTACTTCTCATCCCATCTGGATCTACCTCCCTCCTTTTGTCTCTCACTAGAATACAAACTGGTGGGGTCTGAAGAGATGACTCAGTGGTTAAAAGCACTGGCTGCTCTTCCAGGGGACTCAGAGTCAATTCCCAGCATCCACATGGCAGCTCACAACTGTCTGTAACTCCAGACAGTTACAACTGCAACTCTGTTGCGGGAGATCTGACACCCTCACACATATACATGAAGACAAAACACACATCAAATAAAACCAAATCAGTAAAAACAAGCATCTAAGGGGTAATAAAATAATATATAAAATAAAACAAATGCAACGGAGTAGGACAAAAACAAAAAACAAACCCCAAAAGACCAAGAAAGCAGGAAAGACCCAGGAAACGGCACAAGAAGCAGATGTAGACGCAGAGACCCACTCGCTGCCACAATCAGGATTCCCATAAAAACACAGACCACGAAGCCATACTAGATAGGACTTGTAGGGTGAAAGGAGAAAAAAAAAATCATAGAAAAGAGAAAAGGAAAGGAGAAAGGAAAGGAAAGGAAAGGAAAGGAAAGGAAAGGAAAGGAAAGGAAAGGAAAGGAAAGGAAGAGCCCTGACAGGACAGTATGGGGGAAGGAATCTTGAAAAGGCACCATAAAGCGTCTTATCTGTTGGCCATCTGCGGGGAGTGCAGCCTGCTGCAGTAGTTTGTTCCCAGTGAGAAGAGTCTGTATTTTAGTAAGTAATCACCTTGGTGAAATACCTAACTTTCCATGTAGTTAGTCTTTGGCACCAGAGGACCACTGCTTGAACCAATTTAGTAATAAAAAGAATCAACAGTGCTCCTTGTTAGTATTCCGTCTAAACTCCACCTCCAGTTACCTGGCAACAGCCAGGTATGCTCCTCCCCACAGTTACCTGGCAACCGCCAGGTAGGCCGATCCACTATAAAAGGGGCTGCTTGCCCCCTCCTCTCTTGCTCTCTTATTCTCTTACTCTCTCTCTTACTCTCTTGCCTCTCTGTCCCCTCCCCCACCTTCCTCTCTCTCCACGTGGTCATGGCCGGCCTCTACTTCTGTTCTCTCTTATCTCCTCCACCTTCCTCTCCCCACCTTTGCCCTATCCCCTGAATAAACCTCCTCCCCCTTGGAACCGCGTGGTCCCGAGTGGTCTATTCTGAACTGCGCTCGGATTTCTTACACTCCTTATTATTAAAAAAAATCCAAGTTTCAGGCTCCATATCAGACAAGCATTTCTAAGGGAAGACTGAGAATTTGGATTTTAAACAAGGGCCCCTGGCGATTCTCAGGGAAACATGGACACTGTTATGGTGACTTCCACTTTTGATTTTCTGTTCTAAATGTAAAAACAAAATATCTGACTTAGAATAAGTCATTATTCTAAGCTTCATTTGAAACAAAGTGCCAACCCTGCAGAAAAGGGCAGAGTATAATAAACATATTTTTGTCTAGCTCAGACTTTTTGGTGCTTCAGACCCATAAATCCAGGTGTTTATACTTCCTTTTGAAGTCATAAAAACATCCTAAACTCTTCAAGTCAAAAAATCACCGTTTCTTCTAACCCTGGCTCTTTCCCAGTGTTCCTTATATCTCAATGATGGCATTAGCAGTGGGTCTGCTAGAAGTCTCCAGTTTTTAATTTCTCTTTCCTTAAACCTTGATCTGAGTCTGTCACCAAGGCCTCTCACTTTACTTTCTAATTTGTTCCGTTTGCCCTACTTATTTCCTTGCTCTCATGTCAATTAAACCATGCTTAACTTCACCCATCACTTGTACATCCTAGTTGGTCCAATGTTGGCCACGCCTGTGCTCCTACCCCGAAGCTGGAATGATTTTGCTCTGATCTTATCAAACTCCCATTTTCTCAAGAAAAGAATTAAGTTTTGTTTTTTAAAAAACAAGGCCAAAACCAATCTTTTAGCGTGGTGCCCAGTTTCACGTTGTATCGCTGTCTCTCTGTCCAGTCACAATGGCCTCCTTTTAGTCTCTTAGGCTTGCAATGCCTGCTTCTAACAAAAGGCCTTTACATAGGACATTCCTTGTGTTTCTCCACGGTTGTGTTTCTTATCTTTTGGATCTAATTTGAGTATGACTTCCTTAAGAAAGCTTACTCTAATACCTCTGGCTAGATTGATAAATTTCCCTCCTCTAAATTTTCTAACACCTAAGAAAATTGAATCTCCCCCTTCCTAGATTAGACCACTTAAAATTCTATCAGCTTGAACAGTTTGTTTCCTCTTTCAAAGTATTCTCTGGATTTCACTTCTTTAGATGTAGTCCTGTTACAGTTTAGGGTTAGTGGGAGCCATTCTTGAGATCTGGACTTGTTAGAGCAGTGGCTTCACTGGCTTTCCCAGAATCCCCGGCTGCTGGGATGCTTTCTAACACTGTGAACATATAACACTTATTTACCTTGTAATTTTTCTCCCACCCCTGTTGGATGCTTTATTATAGCTATTGTATGTTTCCTTAGTACTCAACAAAGGGCCTTGTCCATAAATGCTCAAAGTCATCCTGTAGTCTGTAGTTTAGCAATATATCCCATGTTTAGTTCTGTTTGTCTTTCCTGCATTGTCCCTTGTTATGGTATTGAGGACTGAACACTGGGCCTTGTATACACTAGATAAACATACTCCCACTGAGCCATATCCTCAGTGCAGGTCTTACCTATCCACTTATAAAATGATATAGTCCTATCTTTAATAGTATATATACATATCTTTCTACTTTTCGTTTCCTCAATTGAAAAAATGACACTTTAAAAGATTTGAGAAATGATTTAGATTTTGTTCCTCTTTCAAATCTGGCTAGATTAAATTTTTTTCTAATGTAACTTCCCTAGAAAAATTTCTCTCAGGATTTGATTTTTTTTTTTTTTTAGAACCTTTGCCTCCAGCTAGCTCTTTTGTCTCACTGTCCTGTCTTATTTTTAAACTCCCTTTATGACAAACCTTGACAGCGCAATGAAAAACCCTAGGACAAAGTATCAGCAAGCATCAAAAATGATTTTTTCCTGTTCTCTTTAGGAAAGATCTGAGATAAGAGGCAGCTGCACAGCAGTACAAGTTTTATGTTCTTAGAAACTATCAAAGCTGGGAAATAAAATGGTTAATTTTCCAAATAAAAACTGGTGAAATGTCCGTTTATTTTCTTCCACATTGGTGAGGCTATGCACGGCACACTAAAGTCTAGCTCTCTCCTATTCTTTTAGTTTACAAAGCTGTAACTAAAGATTTTAGAATTTAGGGGATTATCTTACAAACTAGATACTATGTCTTCTTCTTTGCCGGTGTCGTCAGTGTAAACATAGCATATTATACCAATTGCGCTTTCAAAGTCAGAAACATTTTCTCCAGTAATTAAAGAAAAACCCATAAAAATGATTGAACACAGGATAGAACATAAAAGCCTTTGTTGAAGTTTCCCTCCTTGTTGTGCCTATGGAGCTCTCGTTTCCTCTCCTCCTCATTCAGGTGTTATGTTATTGATTCTTGCAGTTGACTAGAAAACAACATTCTTTAGGTGTTTTCAAATCTTAGGGAAATACAGCACTATGGTTTAAGCAGGCCTAGTTATTTAGAGCTTTTGGAGATTGCTCTTGAGGTTAAGAGTGTAAAGAAGGAGAGCTCAGCCTTTTTTGCTACCCATAGCTTGAAAAGACCATCCTTATCGTTTAAAGTTCTCATGCTGGTGAGGTAAGCAACTAGTCATGAAAGCACCCTTTTTGACGTCCAAGAGTAACAGAAGCAAGCCTACAACCCTGGGGTAAGGCCAGATGCACGTATGATGTATGTCTGTCTGTCTCCACTGGCTTGGCTGGGATTGGCCTCTTCTGAGCTATGCAATGTAAGTAAACCTTTTTGCTGCTTGCTGGATGACAGCTGATCTGGGATCTCAGGTACCCGCTCTTTTCCAGACACACCAGAGTCTCGACCTTCAACACCCCTCCCCTTTCTCCTCCACACTCTTCTCTCGCTCAGAAAGTGTGAGACAATCAAGATCAGGGAAATTTCTTTTCCTGGCGAGACTGGGGCGTGGGACGTTGTTCACAAGGAAAGGAGGCAGAGGAAGACTAACAATCAACTACTAGTAAGAGTCAGTCGGAACAACCCTACCCTGTTGTGTCCCGAGGACGAACAAGCTATACTAGCGGTGGAGGATACACAGCCTTAATCCTGGGCCACACCCGCTGCTCGGAGGCACCAACGGCTGGGCCGGCCGGGTCACGTGATGGGGGAGCGGCGCGCGCCGGCTGCAGCGCCCATTGGCTGGTGGCGGGAGCGCGGGGTTTGATGGGAAGGCATTGCCCGGGCCCAGTGCTCTATCAGTAGGTGCTGCTGCCTGCTCCAGAGGCTCTACGCGGTGGCTACCCAGGCTTCCCCGAGTGGACGCCGGGGCCGAGCGGCGCCCGCTTTCCTCAGGTAGGACGGTGAAGGGAGGGCCGCGTAGACGGAGGCGCTCCGGACTGCGGGAACCAGTCGCCGGGTTCCTCCGTGCGCCGGCCCGGGTGCCTCCGCCCATGCCAAGTGGCCTAGAGCTTGGCGGTGGCTGGGGACATGCCGCGGGGCTGCCGTCCGTACGCTGTTGCCGCCTTTCTCTCGTGGATCGCCCTGCACAGCGGCCCGAGCGGCTCCGGAGTGCACGAGACCCGGCTCTTGTTTCCCTCAAGGCCGGTGTTCTCCCGGGTTTGTTCTCAGGGATTCCGCGCAGTAGCTGTTTAGAGCCCGAGCCCTTGGGCCCACCTGTGTTGAGAAGTGTCAAGAAGGTCCCAGAAAGCACATCCCTAGCCGAAATATCCACCCTGAGTGCTCCGATCACCTCCGCGTCCACCTGGGCTGGCACGACCGGCAGGTCTGAAAACTGTCAGTGTCATGCTACTCCGTCCGCGTGTGGGCGTGGATTGTGAGCGACTTGGAGGAGCAGCTCCACAACCATTGTCCTTACTTATAGGACGGACAGCTACCCGTCTGAGGGGTGGACGGGTAGGACGAAGATGCATGGTGTCAGGAGCGACCCGGGACAAACAACTCCAAGGGACATCAGTAGGTTTAATTCTTAGATGATGTGTTTGCCGACGGAGAGTTCGGATTGGTGAATTTATTTTTTGTGTGCAGTTTTAAGCAACACCTGTGACTCACGGAGGTTTGCGTGTTCTGTTTTTCCTTTTTGGCTTCTGGTTTGTGGTGCCTAGAGCCTATTGTTTTCTGTCTCTGTGGCCTCGGTCTTAGCATTGACAACATTGTCTAGAGTTGTGATGGATGTGAGTAAATTTAGATATAAGCATATGTTCAAGCTGACAGTCAGGACTAATACCTAGTCCTCAAAGGTCTCCATAGTGCCTTCTTAGGGGGAACAAAGTTGATTTTGAATGCAATTTCTTAAACAAGAATGGTTCATTTAAAAGTAGAGTTTTAAAAAGTTCCTTGACATCTATTGGGGTCACCATAGGAATGATGTTAATAAATGTTTGTGGTGTTTATATATTGGAAGAATGTGAGTCTAACAAAGGTATGACTTCATAGAGAAATCTCCCTGTCTTTTTTATTTTTTATTATATGTATTTATTTAGTGGTGGTCATCTCATATTAAAAGTGCTTTTAGAAGTGTACTGATCATTTATTTTTTTGGGTAATAAACCTGGTGTAAGATATTTCTGAATAGTCTATTTGGACACTTGAAAGGGATTTTAAACAAATCACACTTAAACCCAAATTGTGTAGTATAATGTGGAGGTGCTGTTAAAGGTGACTAGTTTATATTTAAGTTTGGAATCTAAGGTAAAGACACAAAACTCCATTTCTTTTGTTGTTTTCTATGAAGGCTTACAAGGTTATTACAATGAGAAGTGCTTGAAAAATATTCTGCTTTATTTCCATGCTATGGTAAATGAGAAAAATATTTTCAGGAAAAACACAAACTTATTTTATTCTTAAACATTTTAAATTATGAAATAATTAAACTGCTCATTCAATGAAAAGTTAGGCACATGCTTCATTTAGATATTACATGTGTTTTTTGGTAATAGCAATAGTAATGGCTAAAATTAATACTATGTGCTAAACACTGCCAAGTGTTAAATAATTTCACTTAATCTAAACAATTCCAAGGAATGTAAATATTTTAACTGCTTAATTAGCCAAGGCTTAGAGAGTTTACTCTAAGTTTAAGATCATATAGCTAGTAAATGGCTGAGCCATATCCCATTTGAATCCTTCTCCCATTGTTTTAATGTGATTTGAAATGAGTTGAGAATCTAAGAAAAACACTTAAATCTGAGTGTGAATAATAATAATAGAAAACATCATATAATATGGTAGAGGGCTGGAGAGGTTGGAAGCACTCATGACCCGTATGGTGGGTCACAACCATCTGTAACTTTAGTTCTCTGGTATCTAACATTCACTTCTGACTTCCTTGGGCACAAGGCACACACATGGTGCACATATACATGCAAGCAGAATACTCATACACATAAAAATAAATACATCTTAAAAAAAGAAAACATATTTAGGTGCACTCAGCCATCAAGGTCATACATGCAATAGTCCCATTGTGATCTTAGAGTTGGAAAGAGACTGCACATGTTGGGGACTAGCTGGCTTGAGGTCCATTTAAAGGGAAGTGAGCGATTTATGCTTCAGAAAATGCTAGAGTTACTGGGCAAGGAGGTAGAGATAGATTAGAAAATGGCAATAACTACAGTAAGAAAAACAACTTATTATGAGTAATGACTATGTTATCAGGCACTAGGGTAAGTCGTTTAGGACATAGCTAAGTCTTTCAACATCTGAGAGGATTCTAACTATCCATCTTTTGCAAATGAGGAAATTGAGAAACAGGGATGTTTAATTTTTTTGCTCCTTGTTTTACAGTAAGTGATAGTCAGAATTGGAGTTAAGATGGAAAGGACAGAAGCAGTGGGTGTGATAGAGAAATGAACTTAATACTGTAGAAAACATCTAATCTTTCGGTGTTTACATCAGTTAAAAATACTATCATATGTACACTATAGTAAATCAACTTTAATAATACTAGAATTTGATAGAAAAATTTCTGAAGCAATAAGAATGGATTGTTACTATGCTTATGAATATTAAAGCATGTATTTAATGACTATTACTAATATTTCAGAGGGTAAACTTAAAAGCACAACTTCTTGCTTCAGGGAGCCTGGAGGCTAAATCATTGTTTGTTTGTTTTTAACAGCAAAACATTCTCCAAGCAAATAACTGACATAAAATAGGTATTTATTATGAATTATGAGTATATTTCATATACTCATTTAAAAAGTAATATGCAGTAAAGACTGTTTTAGGCCAGTTGATCTGAAAGTTCTAACAGGAATCCTAGGAATTTAGAGAGCCATTTAACTTCTCTGTAATGCAAATTTAAGCACCCAGATTTAATCAGATAAAGGTATTGGGCTACATGATATATTGACATAAACACTGTCTCTTGTTTATAACTCATTTTCCATTTTAGTAGTTTTGCTTACCAACTATTTGAGAAGGTTCAAGGTACTTTCATATATTTTATTTAACTTTGTTTTTATTTTTCTGTTTTTTGGTGCTGAGGATTGAGCTCAGGGAGCCACGTGTACTAGGCAAGTGACCAGTATCCCCAGATAGCTCTATCTTCTACATAGACATTCTAGCCTATATAGCTATATTCTAGCCTATGCTGTATAAGTATCCATTTCTGATTTCTTGCTGTTTGGAATGATTGGTTGCATTAGAAAAGAATCAAAACTAAAATAATGTGTTTGGCTTTGCTACCTAGTATCTTTGGGGCTTAGCATGTTACTTCTATAGCCTCAGGTTGTGAAGTGGAGGGGGACAGCATCTAAATGATAAAATTCTTGGGAATCATTTGTTTAAGAGCTTCTTAGAGATCTCGTGCCAAGTGTATAACTGATGTTATTAATTTCAAACAGTAAAAAAAAAGTCAGTCTAAGCCAGGTGGGGCCTGATGGTACAAGTTTGTAATGCCAGTTAGTTAGTACTTAGAGGCTGAGGGAGAAAGGTAGTGGAGGGTGGCTAGACTATATAGGAAAACCCTGTTTCAAAAAAAAAAAAAAAATCCAATCAAAACAGAGAATTTGGTCTCAAGGTATGTGATGGTTACAAGCTTGGAAGGATATACTTCTTTTAGAAATGGAAATATGTAATGTAGTTGTGCATGAAACACTGTCAGATATAACAAGCCGTTTCAAAACAATGGGGTGATAACAGAGAAATACAAGTTAAATGATCATCTGAATTTTTTACTTCTATCTTTCTTGGTGATTATTTTTTAGAATCTTAAGATTTTTAAGATTTGTTTAATCTTGACTCAGAATTTATACTTTTGTTCATTAGAGTTCCAGAATATCTCATAATCACATTTTAGAGTTTCAAATACTGAGCAAAATTATATATAATGTGTGCATATATATTGGATTAATATTTAGTTTGCAACTTAATTGTAGCTTATAAAATTAAGCTAGTATGCTTCAGATTGTTTTAGAACAGACAATATTTTTGTCCATAAGAATCACTTTGTAAATGAAAGTACTCTATAATTAGGCATTCATTACTTTTCTAAAAAAAGAAACTCTTAAAATAGGTATGCCTTGAGATAACTCTGACGTAGAAATAGTATTGCAGTTCTTACTGGGTGCTGATAATTACTTTGTGATTATATTTATGGTTAAGACATGGGAGATATACCTATGAAAATAAGTGTGTGTGCATGTGTGTATAAGTATAGTTTCACACACTGGTAATCATATACTTGTAGCCTGGTAGCATATCAATTTGAGTGTATAATATTACCATTTTAACTTAAAAAAGTAAGAAATTATAAAATGATTATCTGTTAAATTGACTTATGATGTTACTATTTCTGAGTCTTTATATAACATTCCAGAATCATAGATAAACAAAGATAATACACAGCTAGCTGAACTTAAACTCACCTAACTTGAGGGTCTTAGAAGTTTAGTAACACATGCTTGATTGGGTGTTGAACAGCCGTATTCAGAAACAGAAGTCTGAAGATAGAGGGACTTTAGAACTTGTTTCTTATGTGCTGTGGGGCAAATCACTAGCTTTCTTGTTCCCTATTTTTTTTTTTAATCTCCAAGTTGTTTACACTAAAAGGCTGCCCTGTGATAAACTATTGACATTACTCACTTTAATTTACAAAATATTGAGGCTCAGATTATTGAATGATTTATTTTTTTTTAATAACAAGAACAACAGAGAAACTATTAAAAAGGCCAGGAAATTGGTAGGTATGTGTATACTTCCTAAAGTGATTTGTATTAAAAAACATTTCCGACTCTGTTTTTACTTTTAAATATGTCCTCACTTTGAATATACCAGTGACTATCAGGATTCAAGTTTTATGTAAGTGGAGGCCAACAAACAATTTACTGTATTTTAATGTAGTATTGTAGCATAAAAAATTAGAGAGAATGTGCTATGTGTTTAACTTAAAATTTTAAAATATTTTACTTTGTTTCTAGCTGTGACTCTTTTGGACAACACATGATATATATTACTGTGCCAAGTTTCTGCAAATAAAAGATGGGTGGATTATTTTCTCGATGGAGGGTAAGAAAAAACTTTCTGTATTGCTAGTTTTTAAAATCTAACAAAAGTATTATAAAGATTTTCATAAAGTTATCAGTATACTTTTTTAATAAGTTTGATATTATATCTTTAATTTCATTTAACTCCATTAGAATTACTTCTTTGGATATTATTTTGGTAGTTTTATTTATTTTATGGGTATCTAATATGTCTAGTAATTTGTTTTTATGTATTTTTTGCAAGTAGTTTTAGTTTTCTTCTCATACTGCCCAAGTTCCAAGTTTATTCTAAAAGTAGTTGAAATTAAAAATTTATACCATACTTATAGTTTTTGCATACTATACCATCTATCTAATCTGTCTGTCTATCTATTTTGGAGACAGGGTTTCACTGTGCAGCCTTGAACTCACAGAAATTTGTGCCGCCTCTTCTGGTATTATGGGAATTTTTATTTTGTTTTGCTTTTTTTGTTAACATGTCACATAAATTTACTGATGCCACACTAAATATGCCTTTAAGAGTTATAGCTTGAACACAATTAAAATGCAGATTTTATTAGATAAGCCTTTAGAGAAAGTATCTCAAATTTAGAGATAAAATATAAATTATATTGATAAATACTCTTCTAATGTAAGAAGAGATAATGTAGTCTAAGATAAATTAATTTCCTTATTCCTTATCATAATAATAGAGTCTAGTAATACTTGGTATATGATTTAGCTTTTGACTCATTAGATTAAATTCATGTTTTAGATTTGTGTAATATTGACTTTTTCTCTTCTTAAAAAAATCCACAGGTAACATAACATATTTATTGTATGCAACATGATGTTTTAAAGTGTATACATTACATTGTTTAGCTATAGCTAATTAACATATACATTAACTCACATAATTATAGTTTTTGTGGTGAGAAACATACCCTCTGTTAGCATTTTTCAAGAATATAGTATATCGGGGCTAGAGAGATGGTTAAGTGGTTACGAGTACCTGTACCTGTTGTTCTTGCAAAGGACTTGAGTTGAGTCCCCAGTGCTCATATCAGGTTATTTTCAACTTTCTGGAACTCTAGCTTTCCATGATACATGAACTCATGTAACTGCACACAGAAACACATGTATATACATATTTTAAAATGAAACAAACTCATAAAGAGAGTATAGTTATTATTATAAGCTGTAGTCATAATGCTGTACCGTCTGTAGAACTTACTCAATGTTTTGTATCCTTTGACCTCAAAGCTTTCAACTCAACTCCTACCTCCAGTTTCCTTAGATTTTTTACTTTCTACTTCTATGGGATCTCCTGTTTTCATTCCACAGACCAATGAAGTGACTCCTCTTTAAAAATCTTTGGGGGAGCCAGGCATTGGGGCTCATCTCTTTAGTCCCAGCACTTGAGAGAGAGAGGCAGGTAAATCTCTGTGAGTGTGAGCTCAGCCTGGTCTACAAAGTGAGTTCCAGGACAGCTAAGGCTGTTAAACAGAGGAACCCTGTCTCAAAGAACAAAATAAAACTAAACCAAAAACAACAACAAAAAATGACAGACGTGAGAATCAAATTATCATTTCTTTTGTTCTGTTTTCTTATGTGGTTGAATTATATGAAGTTGTTGATATTCTGCTTTGACATACAAAAATGGCAATTTTGTGTGATTCAATCTTGTGTTATCAACTCTTCTAGGGATATAATACTGATATAAATATTTTCTTAGTTGCCATTTGAACCATTCTGGCTTATTTAGAAATACGTTTGGCAAATAATCTCTGCTATTATAAAGTATTCTTATATACTCTTTAAAATTTTTATTTTTCAAAAGCTGTGTACCTAGGGCTGGAGAGATGGCTCAGAGGATAGAGCACCGATTGTTCTTATGGAGGACCCTTGCTCAATTTCCAGCACCTAGTTGGTGGCTCACATCTGTCCATAACTCCAATTTCAGGAGATCTAGTACCCTCTTCTGGCCTCTTTGGTGGACGCACATGGTATACAGATACATACAGGCACACATCTATAATCATTTAAAACAAACAAACAAACAAACAATCCCTTTGGAGATGTTAGGAATCACAATGAAGGTAGCCTATTGTTTTTTTAACCTCCAGAGCCCTGAGGGAGCTTTGATGCTGAAATTAGTTGGTGTGCTGCTAGCACAGAGCCTGAGCACTACTGAATTAGACTATCTTTAGTTCATGAATCTGTTGGTATATGAATCCCTTTGGTGGAAATATGTCTCTCTATAAAATCTGTTCTGCTGAGGTTAAGAATAGTAAAAGTAGAGCTATCAAAGTCGAAAGTTTCAGAAAAAGTTATTGTAAGAATCTTACATAGTTTGGTAAGTATAATTTTTATGAACAGGTAAACATATAGCTTGGTAACATTGAGAAACCTAGTTGAGAATTAAAGTGTTCTTTAGTGACTACATAAATGTTTTTTTTTTTTTGTTTTTTGTTTTTCGAGACAGTGTTTCTCTGTGTAGCCCTGGCTGTCCTGGAACTCACTTTGTAGACCAGGCTGGCCTCGAACTCAGAAATCCGCCTGCCTCTGCTTCCCAAGTGCTGGGATTAAAGGTGTGCGCCACCACTGCCCGGCATAAATGTATTTTTAACAAACTGTTTGTAGTAACAACTTTTAATGCCAGGTCTTATTTGTGTTTCTAAAACAGGCAAGACCTTCAACAGTAGAAGTTCTAGAAAATATAGATAAGGTATGGTTTTTTTTTTTTTTTTGGCTCTAAAGTATTTTAATTTATTTTAGATGTTAAATATTACTTTAGTAATTTTATATTGGAGAAGAGATATGGGAACTTAAAGATGATATAGAACAATGCTTCTCAACCTTGCTAATGCTGTGACCCTTTAGTATAGTTCCTCATGTGTGATGACACCAACCATAAAATTGTTGGAATAACCCACATGTACTGTATCAACTGGCTATGAAGTTGTGTCTGCATTCTCAATTGTTAATGGCTGTGCCTCCAGTGCCAGGCTAGCAGAATAAGTAAATGTTTGTTGCTCCCTTACCTGCCCCAAAAGAAATGGCAAACTGCCATAGCAGGTCACTTTGTCCTCAGTGCCAAAGGGGTGAAACAGAGAGATGGACTAGATGTTGTCCTGCTGCTGATTGGTTCAGACTCCTTGAGTAAAGAGTGAGGCTTTTCCCATAATAAAGAACTGGCAGCTGGAGCTAGGGTAGAAGACCAGGCAGGAGAGACTGAAGCTGAACAGGGGGAGAGCAGGGAGGTTGAATGTAGAGAGAAGTCAGATGAAGTCTGATAGACTAGCTGAGGGACTTTCCCAGCAAACAGCCTTATACTTGCAGATGTCTCCCTGTCTTTATAATTAGAACCCAAGTGGGACCCCAAGAGCCCAGCAATATCAAATTATTTTGTTGCTACTTCATAATGCAATTTTGCTACTATTATGAATTATTGTGTATATAATATCTGATATATAGAATGTTTGATATGTGACCCACAGGTTGAGAACTACTGATAAAGAGGAGTCCTGAGAACTATGATCTCAAAAAAAAAAAACCTGAAGTCTCTTAGTGACTTAAGAAGCCTGTATCAAGTAGTAATAGAATCTGTTAGAATGCAATTAGAATGCTAATTAATTAATAAATTAGCATGGTGTAAATCAGTGTAACAGCTTAATAAAGATTGCAGGCTACTGTGGAACAATTCTATAGCTTTAAATTTTTTCTCTTATTTAATGTTTTTTTTTCCTCAGGATATTGGAAGTAGTGAGTAGACTGTGAAATGATGTAATTTCCATCACTGTTTTGATTTTTTTTTTTTTTTTTTTTTTTTGAGATAGTCTTACTATATTCTGTCTTCTGGCCTAGAACTATCTATTTATACCAGACTGGCCTCAGACTTGGAGAAATCTGCCTGTTTCTGCCTCTGTGTGCCAAAATTAAAGGTGTATGCCACCATACTTGGCCCTACTATTTTTATTCCTTTTTTGGTCAGATTTTTAAAGGCCATATGTGGAGAATTACTATTTTCTTGACTCCATAAATATTTGTTGATGCCAATTTCATTTCTCCACTCTTTGCCAATTTGATAGATTAAAAATAGTATTTAATATTTCAACTTTAAAAAGTAATTTTTGGGACAGGCTTATTTAGTTTTTAACTTTATTTTTGTTTACTATTCCATATGTTTGCTTTAAAATTGTTAGAGCATTGTATTTCATTGAATTTTAGGAATTTTATACAATCTGTCATGGTTAATTCTTTCAATTTTAATTTTTAAATAATTTATGAGATTTCATAATATGGGGTACTTTTTTCTTAACAGGAAATTCAAGCATTGGAAGAATTTAGAGAAAAAAATCAGAGATTGCAAAAATTATGGGTTGGAAGATTAATTATCTATTCTTCAATTCTTTATCTGTTTACATGTTTAATTGTATACTTGTGGTATCTGCCTGATGAATTTACAGCAAGACTTGTCATGACACTCCCATTTTTTGCTTTTCCTTTGATGTAAGTATTCTTTTTGTTGATCTTTTTCTTTTATGACCAGATAATTTTAATTTTTTATTGTAAAATATTAATATCTCAGGTTGAATAAATTTGGATTATTTTTGCAGTTTGATAATTACTAGTTTTTAAATTGTAGGATAATTTCTACTTTATAATCCAAAGGTATATCTGAGGGCTGTTACCATTGTTACTAGTAGTGTATAGTTTTTTGGTAGGTAGCCATGATTTCTGTGGGATTGGGCATGGAGTGAGGGAGGTAATGAGTGGCAAAGGCTTGTCAAGCTGAAATAGTAAGTGTTCACATGACTCGAAATATCTTTCACCCTAACTCCTCTCTTTAATTATTATTATAATCAATAATTTCTTCCTTAAGTACTTTATAATCTGGTATTTTATAGGAGGTGTATTCCAACTAAAAATTTTGGGGAACAGTTTTTTCATTTAATTAGCAAACGTTTATGTGGATAATAGTTGTGTAGACATTGAGTTATAATTGTGTATGATGAACAAAATTGAAAAATCATTGGCTATAGATCTTAGGCGATATATAAAGTAATAAATATGATTAATGTTATGACAGAAATGCAAATGCTATGGGAACAGGGGCCCAAACTCAGGCTTAGTGTAGGGGTCTAGAAAGAGTCTTGGTTGTAAGTTTTCAAGTGGTCTCAAGTTAAGGAGCTTAAAGCAACACTCATTTATTATATCAGAGCTCTGAAGTTTGAAATTCAGGCAGCCTAACTTGGTCTTTGCTTAGATCTCATAGGCTAGAGTCTCCAGGGATGAGACAGTGGTCTATTTAGAATCTCTGGAGTGAGAAACTATAGGCCTAAGTTGTTGGTCAACTTCTGAGTGTCCAATTTACCTGGGTAATCCATGATAACCTCTCACCTTGAAATCATTACTGTGTGATTGATTGTAACCAAAGGCTGCACTGAGAAGAAGGCTATCAGTGGAATTGTTTACTACAGACTTCTGAAGAATTGATGTCTGAATTTGAGACTTGCAGAATGAATTATGTGTAAAGTGGTATGACATGGCAGCAAGAACAGTGGTAGCTATGGTTGTAGGCGTGTGGTCACGTTGTGTTTGCAGCTGGGATACAGAGTAGGGCAAGCGCTATTGCTATGCTTGTGTTTACCTTTTTATTAAGTCTGGGACCCAGCCCAGAGTTTGGGTCTGTTCACATCTAGTTAAGCCTCTTATACATGTCCAGATGTCTGTCTCCTAAGTGATTCTAAATCTAGTCAAATTGACAAGATTAACCATCACGTTATTATAGCCACTGAGAGTGTAGCTTCTAATAAATTAGAAGGAAGTAAGAGTGGATCTGGAGTAGGAAGCTAGAAGGATATTGTAGTTGATAAGGGAAATGATGAATGGTTTGTATTTGGTGGGTGGGAGAAGAGCAGATGGATTGGATGAAGTTGATGGATTGGAGATTTAGGAAGTAGAATTGAGAGACTTGGTAATTGGATATGGGATGAAGAGGAGGAATCACTTCAAGGGTAAAATTCAGGTTTATAGTTTGAGATATTTGGTTGAGGGCATCATCATTCATCAAAAAAGTGAGCACCATGAGCAGGAGGAGGTTTGGTGAGCCACTGCAGTTTCCTATTGGAGCTGTCAATGGATGGCTAAGTAAGAGTATGAGGTTAGGTAAAATTCAGTAGAAGATAAAAATTTAGGAGTTTGTAGCTTATAAATGTTAACTGAAGTCAGGCCTGTAATCCCAGCTACTTGGAAAACTGAGAAGGAAGGATCACAAGATTAAGGCCTGGACTGGACTATAGGGGAGTTGATTCAGGCTATGCAACCTACTGAGTCACTGTCTCAAAAATAGAAAATACAAAAGGTATAGGGGCTATAGTTTATTAGTAGAACATTTGCTATTATATGTTAGGCTATGGTTTTGGCTCCTAGCACCACACACACACACACACAAGGTTACCAAAGCCGTCATCTCTTTATTTATTAAGTATTAGGTATCTGCAGTGTGTTAAGTAGTGTTCAGACCATAGTGATGGGAACAGTAGTGGTAAGATTCTGCTCCTTGTAACTTGAATTCCTCTGTGATTAGGCAGATAAAAAATAGAGATAAGTTAACAAAGACATACAGTTAATTTGGAGAGAAATATGTGCAATGAAGGAAGTTGAATGATGTTATTGAAAATAAGTTTCTTTAGAAGGCTCATGGAAGACCTCTTTTTAGGATGTGGTATTTGAATTGAGCATTAAGTGTGAAGAACAAGTATGGAAAAAGTTGAAGTTTATGAAGACTATCTGGAGCATATAGTGGCACATACACCTACAAAGTTTCATATAAAGGATTATTTAAAAATTATTAGTGGTGATTCTTTCTAATGGTATGATTTTAAGTAGTTCTTTTATTCTATATGTTTTCTGGTAGTGTTGGAATTTTTTACATCAGTGTATACTTTACATTGTTAAAAACAAGGTATAGGAGTTGAAAGACTGCTTCTAAAACTAGAAAATAGAAAATGTGTAAACTGAGAATTTGAGTATATAACTTATTTGAAGGGCAAAGATGACAGGCATATTTGTAATGTGTGATGGAGAGATAAATGCTGTGAAGTGAGCTTAGAGAATCAGGCAAGGTCCATATTATGGAAAAACAAAGCTTCGGAGTATGAATTTTACAGTAGGTGAAATGGGAAGCTTCTGTAGTGGAAGAATAGCAAGAAAGAAATTACATTAAGAGGGTCACATATATGCTGTTTTATGGAGACAAAAGTAAAATACCTAGGAGCTGCTATATAAGGTCTATTGTTTTATTTCATTTTGGAGACTGGGTTTCACTGTGTGTCAGTAGTTGGCCTGAGACTCACTGTGTGCACCAAGCTGACCTCAAACCTACAGAGATCGCCTTGTTTCTGCTTCCTGATTGCTGGGATTAAAGGCTTGCACCACCATGCTTGCTTAATAAATTTAATCTAGAGATAAAGGTAAATTGGACTGCCCAGTAACACCAGCTGTTAATAGATAACTTAGGAATATTTTGAAAGTTAAAACAGATAGGATATGACAGGAAGAAATGGAAAGTAGAAAAAGAGGGTATCAAGAGTGCTAGGTCAGGGTTTGGTTTAATCTTTAGTGCAGGATATATTTCCAGATTTGAACTCCCAAACTCATAATCAACTTTGCATGTGCAGAGTGAACACATTTATGTGTATGCTCAGTTCTGAGACCTGAAGTTGAGCTCATGTCTAACATTGCAGTTAGTTTTCTGGTTGTTGGCCTTGAGCCTCCTCATATGCTGGGCAAGAGCTCTGCCTTTGAGCTGTGCTGCCAGCCTCGCTCTTAACCTCTTTCCGTTCTTTTTAGAAATCTTTTGTTTTTTTTTTTTTTTTAAATTCCAAAGTAGAAATGATGTTATAATGCTGAGCTCTTTTACATTGCTTCCTTTCTAGTTTTTCATAAAAAGCAGGGAGAAAATAGGATTAAAAGTATGAGATACTTAGTTGATTTAAATATTTTAATAAAAGTAGGAAAAATACTCTAACTTGACATTCAGTTCAATATAGCAGGTTGATTTTCTGATTTTAAAAGGCAATTTATAAATGTCTCATTAGAACTCTGCTAATTCTAATTGTTGCCCCAAGTTGTGCTTTGCTGGATTTGTTTCTAAGTCATAAGAATTACTTTTGAGACAAATAAATCACTTATTGTGATACTGGGGATAAAATCAGTGTCATGTCTTAAACCTTTGCTACTGAGCTGTACTCTTAGCCTGAATCATTATTTAAAGTTAGAAAGACTTTATTACATATTCAGTATCAACTTGACATAGCCTAGAATCATCTGAGAAGTCTCACTTGAAGGATTTGCTAGATTGATTGGCCTGTGGACATATCTCTGGGGGATTATCTTGATTGCTAATTGATTAAAAGGCCCAGCCTACTGTTGGGGTGTCTTCCTTAGACAGGTGCTTTTGGACTGTAAAGAAGGCTGCTAAGTGTTAGGCTACAAGCAAGCCAGCAAACAGTTCCTCCGGGATTTCCACCTTGTTTGAGTTCCTGCCCTGTCTTCCCTCAATGATAGATTGTGATATGTTGAGTATAAACTAAATAAAGAGTCCTGTCTTTAGTTGTTTTGGTTAGAATGTTTGTCAGCTGTATAAAGGAAACTAGAACAGTCACGTGTGTGTGTGTGTGTGTGTGTGTGTGTGTGTGTGTGTGTGCGTGTGTGCGCGCGTGCGTGTGCGCGCGGATGTTTTATTAGATCGAGTGACTTCTTATGGTTGGTCGTTCTTTTCTACTGTGTGGGTCCTGGAGATTAAATTTATGCTATCATGATCTATGGTAAGAGCCTTGGCCCAGTGAGTCATCGTCCCTGCCCATGAAGCATTTAGGAATGTGTCTGTGGTGATTTAACCCCGTGCCTGTGCATGCTAGACAAGCACTCGTCCACTTCGTCACACCTCCATCCTATTGTATCATTGTCTCATATATTCTTTGTCTCTTTCTTTCCTACCCCCTTCTTGCCTGCCTCCATCCTTCACTTATTTTTCCCTTTCCTTCTCTCTCCTTCCTTCTTCTCTCCTTCCTTCCTTTCTCCTCCTCCCCCCTCTCCTCTTCTTCCTCCTCTTCTCCCTCTTCCTTCTTCTTGGTTCTTCTTCATCTTCTTCTCCCCCTCCTCCCCCTCTTCTTCCTTCATCTTCTCCTTCTCTTTCTCCTTTTCCTTCTTCTTCTTCCTCCTCCTCCTCTTCTTCCTCCTCCTCCTCCTTCTTTTTTGGATTTTTGAGACAAGGTATCTCTATGTAACCCTGGATGTTCTGGCCTCTGACTCACAGAGATCTGCCTGTCTTGCCTTCCAAGCCTTGGGATCAAAGGTGTGTACCACCACCCGGCAAGTGTTTCCTTTCTTAATAAAACTTTATAGATATTTTATTCTCTATATTTTCAGAAATTAATTACTATAAAAAGTTGATCTTTGAGGAGTCAACCATGTTCCTCCATGGTGGTTTTTGTTTTAATTAAATAAAACTTTTTTGTTGTTGTTTTCTCTTACAATGTGTCCTGGTCTGCTGTGTGTCACTGTAGTTAGTGCTTTGTGATTTGATACGTTGCAGAATCATCTCTCCCTTTGTCTCATTCTCATCTGTTACCCGTCTCTACTGTTGCAGCTCCTATTTCAGTGAGCTCTTCATTTTAGGAAGCACAGGCCAAGTTATGTAACAAAGATTAGATGGTCTTTTCACTCTGACAGTCAGCATGAAACAAAACACGGGTGTGAAAGTGAATACTGTGGCCAGTAAGATACCACCAGGCATGGCATTTTATTTGGAGTGTGAGCTGTTGCTTAAGCTTAGTTGGACTTCTCAGGAATGTTTCTGAGGGCTAGACTAGGATTTACTTCCAAGTATTGGAAGTGAAGAAACAATAAAACGTTATTACTTTATTCTTCACATTTTCATATTTATTAGATCACTTAGAAATTTGTCTGATATGTTCAAAATGTCCAAAATGTGACAACTGTCTTTATTCACATTTTTGGAGATTCCTATACTAAAGAGATTAAGAATCAAGACAGAGGATTCTCTAGCTCCACTAAATTATCAAAATGCAACATAGACATCATTAGGCTTCGTCACAGGGAGGGAAGGTTTGGGTATACTTAGACTTTTGTAATCATGTTATGTTGGCAGATATGCATTGCTTTAGGAATTGATTTTTTCTTTGAAATAGTGTCTCAGCACATAGTCCAGGGTTGCCTCCAACTAGTAATCCTCCTAAGTAATGGGAATATAGGAGTGTACCACATGCCTGTCTGAGTTGGCCACATAGACACACACACACACACACACACACAGACACACACAGACACACATGCACATGCACACATACACTTTTTTTCCAGTTGTGCTATATGTGTTAGGTAACCATTCTATCTCAGAGCTACATCCCCAGCCCAGCCTTTTTTTTTTTTTTTTTTTTAAGTTTTTATTTTGAGACAGGGTCTTGCTCAGTGAAATCAGACTGGCCTTGAAGTTATCCTGTAGCTTGGACAAAGCCTGGAACTTTCGATTTTTCTACTTCAGTCTCCTGAGTAGCTGGATTAAAGACCTGTATCACACATACACATCATGTTTGCTAGGTAAATAGTTTATAATTGAACTGCATTTAGCTCCAGTTGGTTCATGCTAAAGTGAACTTCTAAGAGTTTGCATGTGTGTTTGTGGTGGTTTAGCCCAGTGCACCATGCATGCTAGAGAGGCACTCTTCCACTTCGTCACACCTCCAGTCTGTTGTACCGTTTATAAGCAGTCTTACATATTCTTTGTCTCTTTTCTTTCTTACCTCCTTTCTTTCTTCCTTCCTCCCTCCGCCCTTCTCTCCCCCCTCCTTCCCTGCTTCTCTCCCTCCCTTCCTCCCTTCATCCTTCACTTGCTTTTTTTCCTTAGTGGAACTTTCTAGACATTTTATTCTCTATAATTTCAGAAATTCATTACTATAAAAGTTGATCTTCCCAGAGGAATTAACCATGGACTTCCTCTATGGTGGGGTTTTTTTTTTTTTTTTCAAATTAAGATTTTTTTTTTTAGTGTTTTCTCTTGCAGTGGGACTCTGGGGAAGAAATTTAAGCAAGAGAATTGAGAAAGGTGGTTATATTCCTGTTTCTTTTCTTATAGCCTTACTTTAATTGGAAGCTGTTAAGAATACTTTGATCTTAGATACTTTTCTATTGTGGTGACAAAACACTATGTCCAAGGTAACTTAGAAGGAACTTAATTTGGTGCTCATGGTTCCCAAGGTTAGAGTTCATGATGATCATGGCAGGGGGAACATGGTAGTGGGCAGGCAGGCATGGTGCTTGAACATGGCGAAGAGAGAATAGCCATGGAGCGGAGGAGATAGGGCACAGTAGAAATGACTGGGCTTTTTGAAATTTCAGAGCTCCTTCCACTGACACATTTCCAACAAGACCATACCTCCAAATCCCTTCCAAACAGTTCCACCAACTGAGGACCAAGTATTCAAATATATGAACTTAAGGAGACCATTCTTATTCAGACAACTACATACAAATTTCATGCTTCCTAGCTACTGCTTATTTCCTGAGTTTAGTTAGAAGACTGGCAAACATGGCCTTTTGAAATGAGTTCAATCAGGCAGCCTACTATTCCCTCCCTCCCTCTCTCCCTCCCTCCCTCCCTCCTCCCTTCCCTCTCTCTTTCCTTCCCACCCTCCCTCCCTTCTCTCTGTACATAAACACCCAGGTGTAAAGGTCAGAGGACAACTTGAAGGAGTCAGTTCTCTCCTTCTACCATGTGGTGTCCTGAGGACTATATTCAAGTCCTTAGGTTTGATGGCAAGTGCCTTTCCCCACTGACCCATTTCAAGGGTCCCATAAACAGGAGTTTTAATTTTTTTTTTATGATATGCTATTTGTCATTTTTCTCTTTATGGATCTTGTTTTACTCAGCAAGTTTAAGAACCTCTTGCTTAGTTATGTGCCCAAAGTTTCCTTCTATGTCCTTTGTAAGCCTTTAAAAGAAACATTACACTTAAGTTTGTAATTTATTTTTAATTGATTTTTGTATAGGGATGAAGTGTTGGTTGAAGTCTCTTTAACCCCAGATGCTGCCTAGTGGCTGATTTATTAGAATGGAGCTGTACCTTTCAAAATAATTTTAATAAATCTTCTTAAAGTACAGTGTATCCATATGTAAGGAAACGTTATAATGAAACCCATTATTTTATACAACTAATCTGTGGTAATAAAATGAAAAATATAAGTGATCTTTCTCTAATTAAGTCTTTTTTTGTGGTGTTAACATGTATACCTTTTATTTGTCTCTGGTATGTCTCTTTTCATTATTTTCAGTCTGAAAAAATAGTTTTAAAGTTAGCTTATATTAAGGATTAGATTTTATCATATGATCCAGTATGGCAGTCTCCTTTTGAGAGACTGCCAGTGCTCTTTCCTGATAAAAGTTAGTTTTAGTTTTGAAATATAATGTACTTTTTAAAAAAGTTTTATAATGAAAAAGACTTATCATATGTTTATTTTGTGCCAGTTATTTGTGGGAGATTTATTTGGGATTAATGGAATGTCTTCATCTGTGTTCTAGACTGACTGGAATTTTCCTTATTATCTAGATTTTTGTGTGAAACATTGTCTTTTCCCAGCCAGTGAAGTTACGTAGCTACATTTTCTCCTGGGGCAGAGTCTCTTTTCTCCTTCCTTCCCTGTCAGAAGTACTGCTCTCTATAACTAGATCGTTTCTGAATAATTTATTTTTATCTCTTCCTTTTCATGATTCTTATCATTTTTGCTGATGTGAGTTGTAGACTTTACACTTAGAAAGTGTATCCTGCTGGCCTGTTTGACTGCTCTGAAGTTTAGATTTTACAGCTACAACTCAGTTTTTACCAGAAAAGGGATACATTTTTATTTTTATCTTGTTTGAATGATTTCTAAGGCTGGAATTGGATGAGAATGGAGAGTGTGCTATTATTCTCTACCCAGAAGACTTTTGTGTGTGTGATGTCTCTGTTTTTTCATAAATTTCATTTAATTATTTAGGAGAGGAAAAAAGCCTTAGCTGGGATAAGCAGAGCATAGATCCCTGAATTACTGTAATTATGTTTCTAAATTCTATTATAAAATACAAAATAATTCCATTTAATTTAGCCCTAAAGATTAAGAACTTGTGTATGAATAAAGAATGGCAACAAAACAATTTTAAGAGCAAGGCTTTTTTAAATCTTGGAAAGTTGACACAAGAAGTATTGTTTTGTAGCTGATTTTTCTCAGGAATGGTTCTGATAAAAACCTGAGAGGATTTACTGTCCAGAAATGGGGGAAGTTTTGGTTTGAGGAGAACATCTCTCAATTCTTATAGTTACATTTTAAGAATTATATATATTATTTAAAAAGTATATACTCATTTAAGAAAATTATTTAGTTTCCCATACTTAACCGTCTCTGCAATCCTTTTCCTGTTTCATTTCCTCTCTGCACTTTTTTTCTTCTAAATCTTTCTCAGTCTACAGTTGTTACTCTTATCTATGATTTTGCTTTCTATGGTTTCAGTTGTCTGTGGCCAACCACAATCTGAAAATTAGTAAATGGAATATTCTAGAAGTAAAAGTCACAACTTAACTTTGCTGATCTTAGTAATGTAATGGCATTTATACCACATTGCCCTGTCCAGAATATCAGACATTCCTTTGTTCAGTGTATCTAAGCTATAATATGAGACTTGTCAGTCACTTAGTACTCTTCTTGGTTATCAGATCGATTGTCTAAGATATAGTCTTTTAGTTAACTCTAATTTTTACTCTAATAATGAGCCCAAAATACAAGTGTAGTAAAGCAAAGAAAACATCAGGGCTTAAAACATGGAAGGCCAAGTTAACTCTGGTTAGTATAGCAATGCTGTGTGGCATACAAGACAATCCCTATATACAGCAGTAGTTCTCAATCTGTGGGTCACAATCCCTTTGTGTGTTGCATATCAGATATCCTGAATATCAGATATTTATATTAGGATTCATAACAGTAGCAAAATTACATTTATAAAGAAGCAACGAAGTAATTTTGTGATTGGGGGTCATTGCAACATGAGGAACTGTATTAAAGTGTCATAACATAAGCAAGTTAATGATGTAAAGGATTCAGTCCATCTGTATTTCAGGTATCCACTGGGGAGGGGGGTTGGAATTTTGGGGGCCATATATATATTCCTTGTGTTTAAGTTTTCTCCTTATCTCCTTTCCCTTGATAAAGACAATGCTCAATAGCTGCTTAGGTAGCTGCTGTATGAACCATGTAGGAATCTAGTGTTAGTTATTTTGTGTTTCCCTATCATAAAACGACACGATCATAATTTAAAAGTGCATATGAATTATCCATAGCTATGTAGCAAACTTTCCTGAATTTAGTAGCTTAATCAGTCCCTTCAGTTCCTGAAGGACAAGAAATGTTGGCAACAGCTTAGTTGAGTGACTCTGTTTCGGAGTCCTTTGTTCTTGTATAAATTACAGTTAAGCCGTAGGCTTGGGCTGCAGTCATCTAAAGGCCTCACTGAATATAACAGATAAAGCCATTGCAGAGTCTACGCCTGCTGGTATCCAGTTTCTGGCTTACTTCATTTATTTTTGCCTTTGCCTGACTTCAGTCTGTTTTTATATTTGTTTGCTTGTTTCCTGGAGATCTTTGTCTTTTTATTGGGCCATATCTTATAAATCTATGCTTATGTGTGGACCTTGCTGCAGTCATAAATCATACCATAGCTAGTTGTTTTGCCACTTTCAAAGTAGATTCTGAACCTAAATACAGCGAGGACATCTGGTATAGTTTTAGACTTTTTTTTTGTAATTTTTTTCCAATTTGCTTTGACTCTTACACAATTGTTTAGCAAGTTTCAGTCCTTCATTAGGTGTTTCCCACAGGCTCATTGACTTTCAGAACCAGTAATCCAAGAGAGAAAAGACAGAGAGGAACCCAAAGCTGAGCTCTGTCTAATTTTATCTTTACTATCACCTCTGTCACCTCCAGTCAGTCATGGTTGTGAGAGGAATAGGTTGAAGGTCAGAGGAGGTAAGACTGCTAATAGCTGCCTTGCAGATAAAGTTTCTAGGTAGCAATGCTGTATCTTGCAGTAAAGAACTAAGATTCTTTCTTACATTCTAAATTTATATCCAGATGCAGTGTGTTTTTTGTGTTTTAATTTTTGTGAGTGTATTTGTTGTATAGAGTGCTGGTAGTTTATGTATGTTTATAAACTAAATGAAATAGGGTGTTTGCCTGTCTGAGCCTGACTTAATTCCCTTGATAGGATTATCTCCAGCTACATTCATTGTCCCAAAAGCTACATGTACTTTGTTCTTCTTTATGGCTGAAAACTTCCAATATGTACGTATGCCACAGTTTTTTTTTTATTAATTTCTCTGATGATGGACACTTAGGTATTGATTCTACAACTTAGTTGTTATGAACAGCGTTACAGTAAGTATTGATAGGCAGGTGTCTCTGTTAAACCTTGGATTGATAGACCTGGGTCTTAGGATAGATCTATTTTCAGTTTTTTCAGGAACTTCTGTGCTGATTTACATGGCTGGATTAGCTCATATTTTCACCAGCAGTATGTATAAGGGTTTTCTTTTATCCATATTCTTGTCAGAGATTTTGTTGCTTTCTAATGACTGTCAGCTTGACTAGGATACAAATGGAAGCATGTAGTTAGTTTGCATTTCCAGATAGCTAATGAGGCTGAACTTTTTTTATATGTTTATTGACTGTTTTATACTTCATCTTTAGAAAATTGTCTATTCATTTTATTCTAGCCCATTTATTGATTTGGTGGTTTGATTTCTTATTGTTTTGAGTTTTGAGTTCTTTGTATATTGTAAATGCTAATCTTCAGTCAGATATACAGATAGCAAGGATTTTCCTCCTATTTTGTAGGTTGTCTTTCCATTTAGTTGTTTTTCTTTGTTGTATAGAAACATTAGTTTCCTGAGATCCCATTAGTCAATTGTTAGCATTATTTCTTATATAGAAATCCTATTCAGAAATTCTTTGCCGTATGTGCATATGTTGAAGTGTTTTCTTTTTCTTAATAGTTTTAGAGCTTTACGTCAATAAAGGTCTTTGTTCCACTTGGAATTGATTTTTTTTTTTTTTTTTAAATATGGAATGCTTCATGAATTTGCATGTCATCCTTGCGCAGGGGCCATGCTAATCTTCTCTGTATCATTCCAATTTTAGTATATGTGCTGCCGAAGCGAGCACTAGAATTGATTTTTAAAAAGAATTTATTTGTGTGTGTGTTCATGCACACCTGTATATTTGAGTGTGCACGTGCCTATAGACTCTAGAGAAATTTTGGATTCCTAGTCCCTGGAGTTCTAGGTTCTGGGATTGGAGCTCTTTTCCTCCTGATTAGAGCAGCCAGTGCTGTTAGCTACTAAGCCACCTCTCCAGCCTGTGGTGTTGATTTCTTTTTTTTTTTTTCTCTCTTTCTTTCCTTCTCTCTCTCTCTCTCTCTCTCTCTCTCTCTCTCTCTCTCTCTCTCTCTCTTTCTCTCTCTCTTTTTCAATATGAGAAATAATTATCTAGTTTCCATTCTACTTGAGGATGTTCAGTTTTTCCAATATCATTTGCTGAAAAGGCTGTCTTTTCTCCAATGTATGTTTTTGCCATCTTTGTCAAAAGTCAGGTAGTTGTTACTGTGTGTGTTTATATCTGGGTCTTCTCTATTACACTGATTTAAGTGACTTCTTTTGTGCCTATTCAATGGTATTTTTATTACTATAGCTCTATAGTATAACTTGGAATAACTAGGTATTATGAAGATACCTCTAGTGCCTGTGCATACACGCATGTGCACATATGTGTGTGTACACACACACACACGTTTTGTGAGGAATGATGTTGGAATTTTGGTAGGGTTGCATTGAATGAGTCTGTAGATTGCGTTTGGTATTATAGTCATTTTCACAATCTTAACTCTTCTAGTCCATGAACATGGATCTGGGGCATATCATCGTGTTTTTTAGTGTCTTAAGTTTCTTTAGTTTTGCAAAGTTTTTGTTGTAGAGGTCTTACATTTCTGCGGCTAAGTTTATTCCAAGTATTTAATTTTTTTCTTGAAGCAATTGTAAATGGGATTGTTTTCCCAATTCTTTGTCAGCTGGGTTCCTATTTGTACCTAGGAAGGCTGATATTTAAATGTTAATTTTGTATCCTACTTCTTTGAAAATGTTACCAGTTTATGTGTAGAGTTCTATCAAATACAAATAAGGATACTTTGGCCTTTTCCTTTCCTATTTGTACCCCTTTTTTCCTTGTCTTGTCTTAGTGCTATAGCTGGCTTTAAACAGCACTCGATTGTATCAGAGTAGAGATAGTAGACAGCTTTTCTTGCTCTTGATTTTAGGTAATGCTTTGAGTGTTTTCCCACTTAGTATAGTGTTGGCTATAGTTATATATATATAGATAGATAGATAGATAGATAGATAGATAGATAGAGATATATCTCTATATATCTCTATATCTCTATATATCTATATATATATCTTTATTTTTTCTTTTATTACTAGTTTCCTCAGAGCTTTTAAAAATGTTTGCATAAAAGGGTATTAGATTTTGTTAAGAGCTCTTCCTGTGTTTATTGAGACAATCACATGATTTCTGTCTTGGAGTCCACTAATGTTGTGCGTTATACTTATTGATTGTATCTGTGTTCTTGCACCATCTCTATATTTATGGAACAGAATCAGCTTGGCATGGCAGATGATGTTCTTGATGCTTTCTTGAGTTGTATTTTAAATATTTTGTTGAATTTTTATATTTCTGTGGTCATTAGGGAGACTGGCCTATAATTTTTTGTTTTCTGCTTTTGTATCAGGATAATACTACCTTCATAAAACGTTTGATAGTGTTATTTCCCATTCTATTTTATGGAATAGTTTAAGGAGCATTGGTGTTCTTTAAAAGTCGAGTAGAATTTAGTAGTAAATCCATCTGGGTCTCTTTGATTTGGGTGATTTTATTATTATTATTATTGACTCAATTTCATTGCTTGTTATGATCCATTCAGTTTTTAATCTTTTCATTTGTGTGTGTGCGTGCATGCGTGTGTGTGTGTTGTGTGTATGTGTGTTGTGTGTGTTGTGTGTGTGAGTGTGTATGGTTGCAGACATGCCATGACATACGCACGGAGGACAGAGGACAGTATTGTGGGGTTGATTGTCTGTGGGTTCTGGTGGTTGATCTCACACTGTCAGGTTTTCACAGCACAGGCCTAGGGTTTCCTGTATCTATACTAGAGATGACTTTGACAACCTGGTGATAGGACTATTTTTTGAGTTTCTTTTATTTCTTTTAATATTGTTGGATATATTAGTAGTGCAAAGCCTAAAGAGTTACTACCATAAAATTTTAAAAGGAGTTACTTAGCTAAATTTTATTATAAAGTATTTATTTGAAGTAAGCCTTTTTCTCCCTCTGGATTTCTTTCTCCAGATAGCTTATTCTATTGAATAAAGAAGATCTTTTCAATGTTAAATGGTAGGGATCATGTAATAATACTCTTGTTTGGAAAAGCAAAACATGCTTGCCTGTTAACACCAGGGAACAGCTAGGAAATGTTTTTGGAACCAATATTTACTTAGAAAGCATTCTTGAGGTTAGAGAGATGGCTCAGTGGTTAGGAGCTTGTGCTGTTCTTTCAGAAAACTTGAGTTCAGTTCCCAGTGTCTATGTTAGTAGGCTTACAACTATAACTTCGGCTGCAGGTGATCACACACCTTCTGGCCTCTTTGGGTATCCTCACGTATATGTACATACACACACAAACACATAAATAAAAGTAGAATAGAATTAATAAAAGAAAGCATTCTATAGTACTGTCCTTAATGCGTTGGGGGATTTATAAACCCTTTAGAAATTGACAGAAGCAATGGTTTCTCTAGGGAGATGTATTCATAGAAAGGCAGTTTTATAATTTCAGGAGGAACTCTAAGAAGGCCATGAAATTTAGGTTGAAAACTCATCTATTGAAATGTCAAGTGAGCCTATGGTATTTTTTAACAAAACATAGTGATTTGGGATTTTCAGTGTTTAGAGTGAAACGCCTAACCCTAATTGGAGCTGTTTATTTTGCCTGTAGATTCTAATTCACCTCTTGTAATGATGGATTTTGTTTTGAATTTGCTTCCTCTTTAGCATCTGGACATTAAGAACTGTGCTTATTTTCTTCTTTTCCAAGAGAACGGAGAGAAATAGTAAGTTTAAATACTTTTTATAAATTTATGTTAAATAAACAAACAAACTCATCTTACTATGTGCTATTGTGTAAGCTAGTTATGAAGTGGTTTGAGATGATAGTGTGGTAAGTGTGTCAGATTGTTTGCTGTCCAACATAACAAAGGTCATGAGTATAAGAAGGTTCTATCTTTAAATATATGTCAATTCTTATTTAGTTTTTTTTTTCCCACACAAAACATTTTTTAAGTAAAAGCAAATTGTATTTGTTAAATTAATCTTTGGGCAACATTGGTACAGATTAAAATATAGCACATACATACTTGTTCTTTTTATTCATTTTATTTTATGTACACGTGGGTTATACTTGCATGTGTGTTCTTGGTACCTGCGGAGTCTAGGTGAGGTCAGTGGTTTCCTGGGAACTAGAGTCACAGATGGAACTAGAGTGGCTGCGTGGGTGCTGGGAATTAAACCTGGGTCCTCTAGAAGAGCAGCGAGTGCTTTTTACCACTGAGCCATCTTCCTAGTTTTTCTTTTAACTGTGTTACTATCTTTAATGTCACATCCCTTTAGCTTTGTTTTAATTGAAATATGCAAATATGAAAATCTGCTTCTATATATGTTTTATATATGTGCAAGTTTTAAAGATTTTTCAGGTCTTAAAAAGTATCTAACTGGGTGATGGTACCTTTAATCCTAGCACTTGGGAGGTAGAGGCAGGTAGATCTCTATGAGTTTGAGGCCAGCCTGGTCTACAGGGTGAGTTCCAGGACAGCCAGGGCTATGCAGAGAAACCCTGTCTTAAGAAACAAACCAAAACCAAAACCAAAAAACTTAAAGATCCTTATTTATTAAAAATTGTTTCAGACAATATATTCTGACTACTGCCCTCCCTCAATTCCTCCCAGATCTTCCCTACCCAGTTCCATACTTTCTTTCTCTTTAGAAAAAAATTAGCCAATTAAAATAAAACAATAAAAAACCAAAAACAAAGAAAAATCACAAGAAACTCACACACACCTATATACATACCCCCCCCCCCAATCACAAATCATAATATACAAACAAAAGACCAGTAAGACAAAAAAGAAAAAGTTCAACCAAAGCAAATGTGAGACAAAAAGTCTGCAGAAATACCTAAGTTCATTTTGTGTTGGCTGTCTCCTACAGGGCATGGCTCCTAGTCTTAAGTGCAGTAAATATGCCCAGTGAGACTCCACTGGGGGAAACTAATTTTCCTTTGCAAGAAGATGTCATTTGGAGATAGTTTTTTGGTTAGGGGCAAGGAGATTGTGTTCCCATCTGCCTTTCAGCATGCGGACCATGTCTGGTTTGAATCTGTGGGAGCCTGGTCCGTGCTGCCACAAGCCTCTGAGTTGATGTGTGAACCTGTCCTACTCTGTTTGGAAGACGTTGTTTTCTTGGTGTCGCCCATTCACTCTAGTTCTAACAGTCCTTCCCTGCCTCTGCTGCATTTGTTCCTGAGCCCTGAGAGAAGGTTTGAGGAAGACATCCCATTTAGGACTGAATGTTCTAAAGCCTCTCACTCTTTGCACATTGTCCATTGTGCATCTGTTAGTTCACATCTACTACAAGAGAAAGTTTCTCTAATGGTTCAGTGAGATATTGATCTATGGATATAACAGAATGTCATTAGGAGTCATTTTATTACTCTGTTTCTTTAGCTCAGTGGTTCTCAACCTTTCTTATTCTATGTGACTCCTTAATACAGTTTCTCATGTTGTGCTGACCCCTAGTCATAAAAAAATAGTTTTGTTGCTACTTCATATCTGTCATTTTGCTGCTGTTATGAATTATAATGCAAATATTCAATATATAGATGGTCTTGAGCAGTGCCTGTGAAAGGGTCGTTTGATACTCTCAAAGGGGTCACGACTTACAGCTTGAGTACTCTTGCTTTAGCAGATATTAGTATTTAGCTTTTCCCTAGGTCCATGGCCTGTCTCTTCTCAGGTTTTTGGCCACCTGAGCAGTGTCAGGCACGAGTTCCATCTTGTGGAATGAGCCTTAAATCCAATCAGAGTGACTGGTTACTCCCACAACTTTTGTGCCATTATTGCACTAGAATGTCATGCTTAGAAGTCACTATTGTCATCCATAGGGTTTGTAGCTGGGTTGGTGTTTGCCTTTCTCTGTAGTGTGCAGAGTACCTTCCAGTACCACGTGTACTAGTCTTCACTAGGGGTGAAGGCTCTATCTAGCTATGCACCAGCTCAACTTATCTGTGTTCAATGACATATATTTATTTCATATATGATTTATATATATATATAGTTTATCTTAAATGAACTGTCTGTATAGTATGGTTTTTTTCCTTCCGCTGTACAAAAGTATAGTCTTCTGAACTCTTGTATACCTATGATTGACTTAAATAGTTATCAGCTCCTGGTCTCTCTTAATTTTGTTTTGCCTTCACCTTCTTCACTGCTTATTTTGAAGTATATTTTAGAGAAATAAAAATATAAATATGATACATTATCATACTTAGATATATGAATAAAATATTAATATAAAATATCAAATTTCTAGTAATTTTGTAAGTACTACTTGGTTTAAGGATATTTTCCTTCAGTAAGGTTGTATGAATAGATGGCCTTTAATGTATGCTCCTTGCATATAATCTCACTTCTCTTCAGTTTAGGATATGTGCTGTAGCTCAAATAACCACTTATTTTTAGACACCTTTGATTCTTTCACTTTTCCTTTCTCTACTTATTTGGTAGAGCCTATCCTGTTTAAATATAATTGCATGTTTAATTTCTAACAAACACTACTTGAATACACTTTTTTTTAACTTAAAAACAGCTTTATTTATTATACATGTATGTATGAGCCTCCATGTGTCTATATACTACATGTATGTACAGGTGTCTATGGAGGCTAGAAAAGGGCATTGGATCACTGAAACTTGAGTTACAGGTGCTGGTTGTGATGTGCCCAATGTGGGTGCTGGGAATCAAACTCTGGCCTGCACATGTGGGGGCAGATAACAACTTGCAAGTTACTTCTTATTTTTCGTAATTAGGTATTTCTACAGAAAAAAATAGAAACAATACATTTGTAAAGGAATCTTTATTTGTTAAGGAATTATTTAATGTATGTTTTGCCTTCATGTATGTGCACCATGAGTATCTGGGGCCTGTGGAAATCAGAAGAGGGTATCAGATCCCCTGGAACTGGGATACAGGATGCTGGTGAACCATCATGTGGGTGTGGGAATTGAAGCTGAGACCTGTGCAAGAGCAACAAGTGCCCTGAGTCTCTGAGCCATCACTCTAACCCTTTTTTCTCCAAAGTTATTTATTTTTATTTAAAAAATTATTTTTGGGGACAGAGTTTCATTTTGTAACCCTGATATCTAGTAATTGTTATATGAACCAGGTTGGACTTGAAATTACAGAAATCTTTCTGCTTATGGCTCTCCCCGTGATTAAATGTGCAGCACCATACTTGGTTTAAGGAATATATTTTGAAATGATAGCATGTTCCATTATGCTAACTTAAATAAACATGTAAATTTTAGAAATCTTTAATTTTGAAAAGCTACTGATATTGCTTTGTAAGTCTCTCAGGTATGATAAGGATTTTCAAAAGTCTATTAAAATAAGCAATATGCTTCTATAAAAAAGAATACTTTTATTAGTAGTATATAAAAGGAGATTTGGTATTTATAAATTAATGAAAATGAAATGTTCAGAGAGAAGTAAAAGTATCCTTTCTGAAAAAAAATTAAGAATTTTGTCTATATAAAGTCCATTTAAATTTTTTCTGAATCTTGAAATGTATAATACAGGAAGAATATGAAATATATGGGTAAACATTAAGATAATTTTAATCTCTACATATGAGATTAGAGAAATCCTGAACTTTTTGTGTTTGCTTCACATGTATCTATGATGATTCTCATATCTAAGCATTTTAATATTTGATTTAAATCTTGTTTTCTAGATGAAGCATTGGATGATTTAAAATCCCAGAAGAAAAAGATAGTAAGTTAAATTTTATTTAAAGTTAATTTATATAAATCAGTTAAGAATTAGGTAATTAATGCTTATATATTATAACTTAGTGATTCTCCAAAGAATACTTTTTGACAGTATTTTAATGTTGAAATTAAATTATGAATTTTTTAAGTTAATATATAGAAAGAAGTACTTTAGGTATGTGGTTTTTTGAGATTTTGAGAATTTATGTTAGTTGGAAGCCAAAAAGTAAGTAAACCGTTCACATTGAAGAACTAAGTGAGGCACAGAGAGTATAAAGATTAGTATCTGGGTTGTGTTAGAGCCCCAAATGGAAGAAACATGACTCATGTTAATTCTTAGAGAGAGAAAAGGAGAGAGGGAGAGAGAGAGATTAGAGAGAGAGAGGAAGAGAGAGAGAGAGAGAGAGAGAGAGAGAGAGAGGGAGAGAATGAATGAGAATGGTGGGGACAGAGAGAGGTGTAAGGTTGGCCTATAAAGTCTGTAATAAGCGAATTGATCTCGGTATTTGTCTTAGTGATTTTACATATTTTCTTAGTATTAAAATATGGAAATGGTAGTAGCTGCTGAAAGTATGACATTAAGAAGAAACTCATAAACTGAAATTTAATCAAGTATATATATATATGGTCAGTTTCATGTATTTTTGTCTAGAGTATAATAAATTGTATTAGTTTTGTTGATGTGACAAGTAGCAGAGTTAATCAACTTAAACTGACGACAATTTAGTTTGGTTTCTGGCTTGCAACAATTCAGCCCTTGGTCACTTGCCTGTGGTAGCACAGTATCTCATGATGGGGGTGCATACTGTATGAAAATAATTTTAGATAAAATTGAAATACATAAAGGAGGATGGGACTGGATTTATTAGCATTTAAAATTTAATCTTTTTTAAGATAAATAAATGAAACACAGACACATAAGTGATTGCTTACTGATCTGTTAGAATAGAGTAGTTGGAATAGCATTTGACTTTGAGTTCTCTGTTAAAGATTATAGTTTTATCTAATCTTTTAAAATTTTTAAACCTTTTTTATCTTTTAAAATCTTTCCATACATATATTCATTATATTTATTATGTTATGTAGGATCACTTCGTCCAAGTCTGTATTGTATGTTGAGCACGTTCCATCTGGTATACCCCGTGGTCCTGCTTCTATTACTTCCCTTCATTCCCACAGACAGTTCCACTTTCTCTTCAATATATATATATGTATATGTGTATATGTATACATGTATACATACACACACACATATATACACACATACACATACATGGTTTTGTATATGTGTCAAATTTAGGAATCACATACAGGAGAAAATCTATGCTATTTTTCAGAGACTGACTTAATGTTCTTATTATGCTAATCATAAACCTAGCAATAGATTTTATCTGTAGCTATGCTGACTGAATCAGTAGCTACTTGCCACATTTGACTATGTATATTTTTATTATTTATTGTGAAATAAAACTGTAAGCTTAATTTCTAGGTCACAAAGCAACATTTTTAAGTGTTCATTTACCATACTCATCTCAGTAACTTTATTGCGCTGATGTAGAAGCATTACTGAGAGTTCTATTGGATAATACAGGTCTATAAGTCTAATGAGAGAGTTGATTCTTTAATATTTCATGATGATGTTGATTTGGGGATGTATTTCATGATACTCTTTCTTTACCTCCATTCCTAATTTTTCAAAATGAATTTTACATAAGAACTAGTCCAAAATGAATTTTACATAAGAAAATTTAAATTGCTTATCTTGAGAATTTATTATAACATTGAAATAACTAGTGAAATATTTTAGTTTTACTAAATTGACAGTTATAAATAATTCCTCTAAGGACTTAGATTCTTAAATTTTAATGTTTAATGGGCAATCTATTAACTATAATTGCAGCAAGGCATTTCTTTTAAAACTATGCTTAAACTAAGTAAATGTGGTGTGGGCTGCTTTTTAAGATAAGTGTCCTTGGAATGAACAAGACATGTAACAAATAAGTGGTTATTGGTCATCAAGAAGGAAAGGGTCATGTTCCAGTTTTTCCAAAAGCATTTTATATAACACACTAATTATTTGTCATAACTGACTGTCTTGTACTAAAATTTAACTTTCTGATATTGGACCATAACTGTAGAAATGGTATTTACTAGTGATTACTTACTTTTAAAATTGAACCCCTGTATTAGGCTTATAAAGTGACTTGAGAGCATTGTAAATAAAGTGCTATAATAATGAAGCTTTTAATTACAGTCCCTAGTGTGAGCATAGAACTTAGTAAAAACTTTACTTAAATTCTGTGATTAATTTTTTTTTCTTCTAAAGATGTTTGAATCTAAGTAAGAAAAGAGGATGGGGAGAAGGTTTGTTTTTTGAGTCACTTGAGCAACAAATTCCATGGCTATTCTCCCAGTTACTGAGTTTTCACCACGTTTGCAGCAAGCTAATTGCTTCTGCTAATAAATAATCTAAAATCGATGCTGACAGCAGTTAATTGGCACAGAGATTTTATTTTGTAAAGCTCTTGGCTAACGACCTTCTTAAATTAATAGCATTAAGTGCTGTGAGGAAATAAATCTGAGAAATTGCCTGTCATTTGCTTGTCATGTCTAATAACTTCCAATAATGATGGCTGATAGATTTTTGCACATTCCATTATTGAAGTTGGTGCATGTAATTATTCTCCTCATTATATGTAAACAATTAGTGATACTTGGTATTTCCTTACAGTAAAGCTGTTAAAATACAAGTAACATATTAGAGGTTAAACACTATTTTAAAAGCTTGGATTTTTATTATTTGATTGCAGGAGAATCTTTTGATTTAGATACATTTGCTAGATAGAAGTACAAAGTGGAGGGAGTGACTTTATCTTCCTTAATTCTAAGATTGATACTTTTACCTTTTGAATAAGATTTATAAAAAATAAACAGTATATGTTTTAAAATATAACAATTAATGGAAATTTTTGTTTGTAGCTTGAAGAAGTCATGGAAAAAGAAACCTATAAGACAGCTAAGTTAATTCTTGAAAGGTTTGATCCAGACTCAAAGAAAGCAAAGGTAAACTGACAACACTATTTTCCATTACAACTTATACATTGTGATAGGATACTGTATAATTTAACCATTATTGTAATTGACAGGAGTTTGAGCCTCCATCTGCCGGAGCAGCTGTAACTGCAAAGCCAGGACAAGGTAAATAACTTTGTAGAGACTGCTGCTGCTGTGGGAAAGAGCCATATTTACCCAAGTGAGTTTACAAGTGTGTGTTGGTGGTGTGTAAAAAGTTAAATGCTTTTATGTGAATTTATACTTAGTAATCTGACATATTATTTAGGATAGATAGCACTAATTTTATTTTGTTTTTGTTTTGTGGGAATATGTTGGTAAGTTAGAATATTGAATATTGAGATTAAAGTATATAATTGCTTTCAATCTGAAAATTTAACTATTTTCACCAGTAGTTTACAAGATTTCACCTTGTAAATAATAATCTTTGAAATATCTTATTAACATCTTTTCATTTTTATGATTTCCTTCTGGAGAATGAAAATTTTTGCCAAGACTGAAGTTTGTTCTGAAAGAACACATTTACTTAATAAAAAAGTAAAATAATTTAAAAATGAGAAAAAAAGAAAATTGAATTTCATATAACAAATTTTTGTTGTATTACTTACCTTACAGTCATCACCATTACATTAAGTATTATGTAAATTTATAAGTCATTTTAATCTAATATGTTATTATTGTGTGTATCATGTGCCAAGGCTTACATGTAGAGGTCAGATGGCAACTCTGTGGAGTTGACTCAGTCCTTCTACTTTTATGTGGGTTACAGGGATTGAACTCAGGTTCTCAGACTTATGAAGTAAGTGCCTTTACCTATTGAGCTACGCCATCAGCCTCCAGAAGTCATATTAAATGCTAACATAAAATATCTCCTCAGGTAGAATGTGAAAGATATTTTGAGTTTGCATTAGCTTTTAATTTTTGAATTTTGTTTTCACTAGAATATGGTAAGTTTTTAAGATTTTGTGACTTTGAAGAATATCAAATACATAGAAAATTGCAATTCTCATCCTAGCAGAGCTGAAGGCTGGTTTAAAGTTACAGTAGCATTTATAACTTTGAGAAGGTAATCTTTTATAAATATCCACAAAGACCATGAAAATTAAATGAGTCACGTTTTTAGGTTTTCTAATTGATATTGCTGAGTGAGAAGAATTTACTTTCTCGGGCTTTACAACTAGGATTTTGGGTTAGAGAAGTATTAGCTTGTTCATTTTTTTTCTTTTTCTTTTTTTTTTTTTTGACTGCTGTTTTGGTAAAAGTTCATATACCATTAAAATAAACTATATATATGTGTTTCTAGTGAAATTCCCATTCCATAATCTGTATAGTTTATACATCTGTTAAGCAATCATAGAAAAAGTTTTGTTATATGTGAAGCATTTTTAAAAAGATTTATTTATTTATTTTATGTATATGACTGTTCTACCTACATGTACACCTGCATGCCAGAAGAGGGCATCAGATCTCACTACAGATGGTTGTGAGCCATCATATGATTACTGGGAATTGAACTCAGGATGTCTGTAAGAGCAGACAGTGCTCTTAACCCCTGAGCCATTTCTTCAGTCCCAAGCAATTTTGTGTATATAGTACTACTTTTTAAACAATACTGAATTCATACAAGCAGAGTGCAAAATTGTTTCCCAAGATAATTGAGGTGACGAGAGCAGTAGGGAGAGACTGGTCAAAGGATACAGAGTTTTAGTTATATAGGTGAGTATGATGCCTAGACAGTTAATGTATAATATATATTATAGTGATTATAGCTAGCAGTGCTGTAGTGTTTACTTGAAGTTTAGAATGGCTGGATTTTATGTGTTCTCTCCACATTCAGAAGAACTAGTATGATGGATATGGCTAATTAATTAGCTTGATTGTAGGAATTATTAATAGTGTGTAAGAAATCTTTTGAATAAATAATACTGCTGGCAAATATGGTTTTTAATGTGGTCCTTCACAGGAATCTGTGGTTGTTACTTTAAAAAGCTTTCTTAGGTGTTTTATCATTTAGTTAAAGTAATTTTGAGAATTTAAGTGTTACTTAGAAACTTTCAAGAACCAAATAAAAAATTTTTCTTCTGACACCGAATCGTAATTATAGAGAAGCTGCTGTTATTTTCATTTGCTTTGGATACTTATACTGCTTTTGGGTAGTCTTAGGGAGAATTCATATTTAGCTATATTGTCAGTCATTTAAGAACATACATTGACGGAGCAAGCAAGGTGAGTCAGTGGGCAAAAGCACTTGCTGCCAAGCATGATGACCTAAGCTCCATCCCTAGGATCCACATGTTGCAGAGAGAGCTGACTCCTGCAAGTTGTCCTCTGACTGCCACACATGCACCATGACATACATGTACAAATTCTTACACCTCAAATTAGTAAAGACATTAAAAATGTGCTGAATACTTAATAGGCAGATACCTTAGTAATAAAGAGGTCAGTGTATCATATTTTAACCTTAAAAAATTAATAACTGTGTATGAATGGGGATGCTGTTATGTGTGCAGCTGTGCGTGCATGTATATGCACATGCATGTGGAGGCCAGAAGACACTCATGCAGGTATTATTTACCTTGGGTTCTGAGGCAGTCTCTCAGCTTCTCCCAGTGGGCTAGGTTGATAGCTAAACAAGCTCCAGAGATCCTGTCTCTGTCTTCCCAGCACTGAAGCTCCATACCCATGTTTCTATTTTGTGGGTTCTGGGGACTGAACTCAGGAACTACTACCTAAGCAGTACACATTTTACTACTGAACTATATTTTCCCAGTCCTACCCCCTTCAAAAATTTAGAGCTTTAAATAAAACATAGGATTTCCTTTGGGTATATTCTAGGATATCTGTTTGTTTGTTTGTTTGTTTGTTTTTCGAGAAAGGGTTTCTCTGTATCATCCTGACTGTCCTGGAACTCACTCTGTAGACCAGGCTGGCCTTGAACTCAGAAATCCGCCTGCCTCTGCCTCCCAAGTGCTGGGATTAAAGCCATGTGCCACCACTGCCCGGCTATTCTAGGATATCTTATTCTTAGCATATAATTACTGTTTTGGATTTTTTTTTTACATTTAAAAAGTTCTAAATTATGTTACAATTTTATTCTACTTTTTGAGAATTAATACTTGTTATGTTGTTTAATCTTATTTAATATTTTTAGTTTTTTATCTTTTTGTTTATTTGAGACAGGGTTTTGCTCTATAGCCCAGACCAGTCTGGAACTTGTCAGTTCTCCTGCCTCAGACTTGCAGGTGTGTGCCACCTTTCCTAGCTTCCTGTGGTTTTTATAGTGACATAGTCCTATAGTCGTTGATTTTATGTTTATGCTGTTTCTGAGTTTCTGTTAGTTTGAAGTTTTTAGTTTTGCTGCACTGTATGCTAGCCTTCCTTTTATCTCTCCCTCTCTTTCTTTTAGTCTGATTTATGGTTAATAGAAAGTGAGAACAAGTACTGAATATATACATAGCATTCATCTTCGGCCCTTGAAAAGATCTCTCCAAAAGGATCCTATATTTAAGTGTCTTCATTTCTCTAGCTTTCTTGCAGTTGCTGAGCCTGATGCGTGTATAATAGATATCTTAATTTTGTATAACTGAGTTAATGATGTTTACTGTGCTTGGACTGATTACAATTTTTGAGAATTGTATTGTTTGATTTATCTTATGTTAAAAAAATAGCATACTGGATTATTAACCCATCTTCTCTGAGATTCTCTTTCAATCTCAATGTTTTTTTTTTAAATTTTTTTAAGAACAATTTTGATTTATAGATAAATGGCAAAGACAGTGTAGAGTTCCTGTTTGTTCTTGTACCAAGTTTCTCCTGTTACCATAACAAGAAGGTATGCTTATAGCCATATAATACGTTTTTGAGAAGTAAAGGCTTTACTTTACCACTTTCTGTTCTATGATACATTTGAATTTTATGCTATGTTTAGTTGTCTTTTCTATTTAGACTTCTTTTAACTGGAATGGTTTCTGAATAGTTCTTTATTTTTTGATACCTTGAAAGATCTTTCCCTAATATTTTTTAGTAAGGAATTTTTATTGAGTGTTTGATCTTTAAAAACAAAATGGTTATCATTTGATATGAAGGAATATGCATATAAAGTAAAAAACTAGAGATCTGTGTGTATACACATTAAATAGAACTGCCTGCTTTTTAGATACTTGTATTTTGATGGACTAGAAGATGGAAAGGTTTTTGTCTCATATTAAAAAGCAATAAAGCTTGTATGGAAATGAAAAATGAAATTTTCCACCATTCAGATTTCTGCAAACTCTCTATATCATGGAGAAATATGTGCTTGAGAATGATGAAAAATGAAATTTGTTTCAAGATTTTGATTGTACAGGACTAAATTTTTTTTTTTTAAGGACTAAACTTCTTCATTTTCAAGATCTTGAAATGCAGGACCATATTTAATTCTAATGTACTGTTTTAGTTGGGGTTACTATTACCATGATACAACACCATAACCAAAAGCAAGTTAAGAAGGAAAGTGTTTATTTTTATTTGGCTTACACTTCCATATCACTGTTCATCAAAGTCAGAACAGGAACTCAAACAGGGCCAGAGCCTCGAGGCTGAAACTGATGCAGAGGCCATGGAGGGGTGCTGTTTATTGGTTTGCCCATTATGGCTTGCTCAGACTGCTTTCTTACAGAACTCAGGACCACCAGCCCAGGGGTAGCATCACCCATAATGGGCTGGGCCCTCCTCCATCAGTAACCAATTAAGAGAAAAAAAAAATGCCCTATAGGTTTGCCCACAGCTTGATCTTATGGAGGCATTTTTCTCAGTTGAGGTTCCCTTTAAAGTGACTTCAGTTTGAATCAAGTAGACATAAAGCTGTCCAGCATATGTACTAATATTTATTTCTCTTTCAACAGATGTTTAGTGAATGTCTGTCTGCTGATGGGGATACAAAAATAAACAAAGGACAGCCTTTTTGTTCCCCATGTTGTAAAGAGGTAGACAAATTAGTATTGGCAAAGTTAAATAAAGGTTGATAAGTAGCAAATGCCTATAGGGAGGGCAGATTGTAGTTTTATTAGATCGAATTGCTAGGGAAGATCTCATTGAGAGTTTATTAAAGACAGGAAAGAAGTGAGGGTATGAGTTATGTAGATACCTGGGGAAGAATGTCATAGACAGGAACCAGTAAGTATAAAAACAGAGAAGAGAGCATGCCTAGAATACTCTAGAAAGCCCAGTAGGCCTGAGTTAGACTGGCTGAGGAGGGAAATAGTAGGAGACAGCAAGAGAAATGACAAGGGACCATGTCAGATAGAGCCTTCTGGAATGTGGATTATTATAAGACTTCTGTTCTCAATTTGTTTTTTATTTTAAATTTTGGTTGTTTTAAGGCAAAGGATTAATGTGATCTGACTTGTGCCAATAAGACAGTTTAATATCTGAGAAGTTGGAAAGGAGCAAAGGTGGGAAGATGAAAATGAGTCAGAAAGCTTTTATAGTAACCCAGGTTGGTATTGAAGGTGGTGGATCTTGAGTAGTAGCATTAGAGATGTTTTTAAAAAAAATTAAAAATTTAATATAACCCTGTTGTACTTTCTGTGTTTTGAAAGCTTTTGTGGTTGATTAGATACAGTGGAAAGGAAAGGGTAACATTAAAAATATTGAGCTGAATAACTGGAAAGATGGATCTGTGTTTTAATGAGATTGTGGAACTGGCAAGAAGGGTCCAGATGGGAGGTGAAGAACAAGGTTTGATTTTGGATATGTTATTTTGAGATGCCAGTTAGACATCTGACTAGAACTTTTAACAAAACAGGTAACTGAGGCATGGTTGTGCAGAGCACTAGCATTTGGGAGGTAGAGGCAGGGGGATCCAGGTTTTCAGGTCATTCTTGGTTATGTAGCAAGTTCAAAGCCATTTTGGGTTACATGAGGCCCTGTTTGAGCTATCCAAAGACTGGGTGGGTGATGTGTTATGGAGAAAACAATTTGATCTGAATCTGACAAATAGGAATTTTGGATGCTAGAGACACAAGATTTAGATATAAGATTTAGATGGTATTAACTGTGATGTGTAATATGATATATCATGTTTTAGGTCCTAAGTGTGATCTTTACCAACACAGAAAAATCTGCTAACACCAAGAAAAAAACTCCGAGACCCCATGAGATTGCCACAGAAGTGTAAAGAAAAAGATAAGAGGACAAAGGGCTATGAGTTGAGGTACTCAAGATATAGGGAAGTGTTGAAACTCAAAACCAGGAGAGTTTGGAGCCCAGCCCCTCCGCAACCCTAAGTTAGGAGAATGTTTCAAGGCAGTGATCGTTTGTGATAAATACTGTTGTCAAGTAAGTTTAGTGTTGAAAACTGACCACTTATTATGGAGGTCATTGTTGAGGTTCTTGGTAACGGGTGGGAGCAGAAAAGTTACCGACAATGGAAAGAGATAATTCCTTTGAGTAAAATACTGTAGAAATGTATAGCTAGAGAAATTAGTAAGTGACCAAACACACTGTATCAGGTAAACGGTAGCATGTTTGTGTGCTAACAGAAATCCTGAGGAGACATTGCAATTAGTGATGACTATAAAGAAAAAGCAATTGAACAGGTGAGAGGGGATGTAGTTCAGTTTATAAGTAAAAAGATTGGCTTCAGATAAAAGCTGATGACAGTTCCTCTCTAGAAACAAAGGCAATATAGATGGGGAGTGGGAATTATCTTTTGATTGTATCTGATATTTACTTATTTTGGGGTAAGGTCTCACACTGTAACCTAAGCTGGTTTTGAACTCAGGGTAATCCTCTGACTCATCCTTTGGAATTACAGGCTTACGCTGCCATGCCTGGCTTCTTTATATTATTTTATATACCTAGGGGAGATGTAGCTTGCACTTGAGGAACAGATATGAAATAATTCTTTAGGTGAGAGAGAATATAGGTTAGAGAAATGTAGGAATACCAGGTTACCGTCAAGGATATGTGAAATTAAAATAATCATAAAGTTCAGACTGTTCAATGTATGGATAAAGACATGGATATACACAGTTGGTTTTAATCAGGGTTGAGGTTTTGACTAATGAATTAGGTAAGCTAGTAAAAGACTAAGAAGGTGAATTTGTAAGGGAATGTTTATTTATTTATTTTTATTTTTTAGTCTTGTATGTCTGTGAACCATGTGAGTTCTTGGTATTTGTGGAGTCCAGAAAAAAGTATTGGGTCCCTGGTACTGGAATTAACAGATGGTTGTGGCCTGCCACATGGTTCTGGAAATTAAACTTGGTTCCCTGGAAGAGCAGCCAGTGGTCTTAACAGCTGAGCCATTGCTCCAGCCCCAACTTTTCTTTTTCTCTTTTCTTTCTTTCTTTCTTTCTTTCTTTCTTTCTTTCTTTCTTTCTTTCTTTCTTTCTTTCTTCCTTCCTTCCTTCCTTCCTTCCTTCCTTCCTTCCTTCCTTCCTTCCTTCCTTCCTTCTTTCTTTCTTTCTTTCTTTCTTTCTTTCTTTCTTTCTTTCTTTCTTTCTTTCTTTCTTGAGGGTATAGCGTTTTGGTTTTTAGCTTAGTCTCAGCCTAAAGACGTAAGCGTGACGGATAGTGTAAGAAGGTGTGTCTGGAAGCTCCTGCTTACAACCATGGTGGACCACAGCTTAGATTTTTTGTTGCTTTTGTGTTTTGTAGTTTTGGGTTTTACACTTTAAGACAACCTTAAACACTGCAAAAAAGAATATGCTACAGAGATCTTGCATAGTCTACAAAGCCTAAAATGCTTGGTACCATTGGGCCCTTTCAAATGAAGCTTGCTGGCCTTGAGTAATTAATGAATTGTAGATTGCCTTGTGGTTGAAGGAGTAGGTGGAAAGGTAAATGTGGCTTGCTTACCTTTAGATTTGTTAGCCACATGGCTTAAACTAGATTGTAACTGTAGGACTAAATGTAGGAAGAATGGTTAGATTATCAGGGGATGCCCTGTACATCACAGTTAACATTATGGAGAGAGATCAAATTATCAGGAGATGCCCTTTATATCACAGTTAACAAAAAGTTTCCATTGTATCCTACAATTCTAGATCTAAAGTTACTTTAGTATTCCAGAAGAAAAATGATTTTAGTGGATAGATTACAACTTATTGGGTAAGTAGATTTTAGAGCTCATTTGTGTTCCATGGCATTAGAGTTCAAGTAGTCATAAATCACTTTCACTCTATAGCAAGTGGAAAGACAGTTCTTATTTTGCTGTGTGAAGGGCTGTGTGTTTAAGAAAAAGTCTGGAAAAAACTTGATGAATAAAAAAATTGATATTTTAGTTGTTTTTAATTGTTAATTTTATACCATTATAACTATCAATGATGAAACAACTGGTCCTAAAACTTGGTTTTTAACATTTATGTAGTTTACTTAGACTTTCAATTTACTTTGGTTTCATGAAGGTGACTCAGGTTGGTCTCCATCCTTAGTTGTGGCTATTTTGTTGGGGCTGGATGGTCTACTTTCATGGCTGGCAAATTGGTATTATCTGTTCATTTTTCTCCACATAGAAGTAAATCTCCTCAGGCAATGGCTAGGATCTCAAACCAAGAGTCCCAGGGACAAGTAGTTTTTGAAATTTGCACACTTGTATTCACTTGTATTCTCTTGGGCAAATAGTCACAGAATATAGATTCAAGAGAAAAGCACGTAGATAGCCTCCACCCCATTTTTGGGGAGGCAGATTTAGGGCTTTGTATGCTTACTTATTTTTTTATTTATAAATCTTTATTTTAAAGCTCCACATATATCCTAATATAGATAGAAGAAACATTTCTGTCTCTATGTATTTTTCATCTCAAGCACCCCCAGTACCAGGAATCTTGTCTATGTTGCATCATTGAGTTTAACCCCGGTTGTCTTAGACTCTGTAGTATTACTTTGTTAGTTCTATGTTTATGACATTATGTATAATAGTTTATCTTGTTTTTGCTTTCCATCTGTACAATCCAGAATCTCTTTCATAGTGCTAATCACAGGATCTTAGTCTTAGAGATTACTTTTAGTATGTTGATTGACAAAAGTAAGTGGGAACTTATTTTTCTTTTAGAATTTCCAAATTTTGTTTAAATTTTCCAAAATAATTATCAAATGGGACTCTGATCAATTACAAGGTGGAAGTTGTTCAGACTTGACTTAAAAAACAAATCACACTAGAAATAAGATATCAAAATGAGAAAAAAGGTAAATGTTAAGATAAAGAAATATACAAAAATGCATGCTTAATCTTTAAGTGTCAGAAAAATGGCAAATGAGGTAAGACAGTCTCCTAAAGATTTTTAGTGGAGTGAGCAAACAAAAATTGAGCTGATTTGTAATTTTAGTTCCAACTTTGTAAGGTTTGGGAATGTTGTTATAGGTGTTGGGGGGATATTATTCTATTTATCATGCCATGTGAGTTGAGTAATGGGGAGTTGGAAATTTTAAATGGAAATGTAGGAAGAAAATAGATCATTTTCATAGATCTTTATTAAGCATATACTCTTTGCCAGTTACCTTATCCTATCTTGAGGGAATAAGGTTGTAGTTCCTACTTAAGTGCTCTTCATTGAAAGGGGTATATGACACACATAGAAATAGTTGGTATACTTAGGACCACAGTAGAAGGTAGAAACAAATCACAGTAGTTTTCTATGAGAACAGGTTTGAGAAAGTACTCTCCATCCAGGTCAAGGGATCATTCCATGGGCAGTGATAGAATATAAGAAACTTGTTGCCTTGAAGGACTACAAATATGCTTCTTCTCTTGTAAGTTCATATGTACATCAATCTTGTTGATTTGGAAGGCCTTGTTTGCTTAGTGTCCTTTATACCCTCTGTCTGTGTATACTCCTTTCCTTGGAAGTTCCCTGATCCCTAGGGGAGGGATTGATGGACAGATCCTGGTTAGGGCTGAATGTTTCAAATCTCTTGATCTCTGCATAATGTCTGGCTGTAGGTTTCTGTATTTGTATTTTCATTTGCTAAAGGAGAAAGCTTCTCTGATGATGGCTGATCAAGGTACTGGGTATAGCAGAATGTCATTCGAAGTCATTTTATTGCTATGTTCTTTTAGTATTTGGTTTCTCTCTAGGTCCTTAGGCTATCTAGTCTTAGGTTCTTGGTCACTCAAGCAGTGTTGGATGTGGGTTTCATCTTGTGGAGAGGGCCTTAAGTCAAATCAGATATTGGTTGGCTATTCCCTTAGGCCTTGCCCTACCATTGTACTACCATCTTGCAGGCAGGACACCATTGTAAGCCAAGGGTTTGTAAGCTGGGTTGGTGTTTACATTTCTCCTTTGGTAGCATGTATAGTACCTTCCTGTACCAAAGGTGATAGCATGTAGGGGTGAAGGCTGTATGTAGGCACCAGCTGGGACTTTTCCACGCTTAGTGAAAAGTCTTCAGCGATAGGGCCTTGCCGTTAGTTTGTAGAGAACAACTTACAGTGTTGGCAACAGCTTGCGTTGTTTGGGAGTTCCCATAAGATCCATTTAGCAAAGAAGCTTCCTGTATTGGAAGCTTCATTTAGTGACAAGAGATGTCCAGTTGGGGCTTTGTTTCCTCCATTGTTTGGCGATTCATTTAGATTGCCTTCATATATTTGTATATTTTAGGAAGCTTCTACTGTATTAGGTTTCCATACTATACCTCAAATGGCCCTTCATTTTAGCTGTCTCTCCTCATATTCCCTCCCTTGTCCACCCTCTTTTTCCTTCCCCACCCACTTGATCATCCTGTTCCATGTCTCCAATCCACCTATTCTCTTTCCTTCTCCTAGGAGGACTCTGTCTGTCCCCTTGTCCTTTACTCTGTATTTAACCTCTGTGGTTCCTTCTCCTAGGAGGACTCTGTCTGTCCCCTTGTCCTTTACTCTGTATCTAATCTCTGTGGTTCCTTCTCCTAGGAGGACTCTGTCTGTCCCCTTGTCCTTTACTCTGTATCTAACCTCTGTGGTTCCTTCTCTAGGAGGACTCTGTCTGTCCCCTTGTCCTTTACTCTTTATCTAACCTCTGTGGTTCCTTCTCCTAGGAGGACTCTGTCTGTCCCCTTGTCCTTTACTCTTTATCTAACCTCTGTGGTTCCTTCTCCTAGGAGGACTCTGTCTGTCCCCTTGTCCTTTACTCTGTATCTAACCTCTGTGGTTCCTTCTCTAGGAGGACTCTGTCTGTCCCTTGTCCTTTACTCTGTATCTAACCTCTGTGGTTCCTTCTCCTAGGAGGACTCTGTCTGTCCCCTTGTCCTTTACTCTTTATCTAACCTCTGTGTTTCCTTCTCCTAGGAGGACTCTATCTGTCCCTTGTCCTTTACTCTGTATCTAACCTCTGTGGTTCCTTCTCTAGGAGGACTCTGTCTGTCCCTTGTCCTTTACTCTGTATCTAACCTCTGTGGTTCCTTCTCCTAGGAGGACTCTGTCTGTCCCTTGTCCTTTACTCTGTATCTAACCTCTGTGGTTCCTTCTCCTAGGAGGACTCTGTCTGTCCCCTTGTCCTTTACTCTGTATCTAACCTCTGTGGTTCCTTCTGCTAGGAGAACTCTGTCTGTCCCTTGTCCTTTACTCTGTATCTAACCTCTGTGGTTCCTTCTCTAGGAGGACTCTGTCTGTCCCTTGTCCTTTACTCTGTATCTAACCTCTGGTTCTGAAGATTATAGCCTGGTTATCATTGACTCAACAGCTTTATCTTTCTTGAGTTTACCTCATTCAGAATATTTTTTTTCTAGTTCTATCCATTTACTTGGGAATTTTCATCATTTCATTTTTTAGAACAGCCAAGCAATATTCCATATTGTAAATGTACCACATTTTCTTTATCTCTTCATCTGTTGAGGGGCATCTAGGTTGTTTCCAATTCCTGGCTATTATGAACAAAGGAGCAATGAACATGATTGAACAAATGTCTCTGGAAGGATGAGTATTTTGGGCATATGCCAAGAGTGGCATAGCTGTCTCATGGTAGATCGATTCCCATCTTCCAGAGGAACTTTGCCACACTGGTTTTTATAGTGGCTGTACAAATTTGTAGTTTCAGCAGGAATGGACAAGTGTTTCTCCTACTTCACGTCCTTATTGCTCTTAGCCATTGTGATGGGTGTAAGATGAAATCTAAATCAAGAAAACTTTTTTAAGAACAGAGAACAAAACTGAGACATATAAATCAATTATGATATCATCTAGTATAAATATGAGAGGAGGGCATGCACCAAATAAGAGCAGTAGTTTCCAACCTATGGGTTTCAACCCCTTTTGGGGGTGAATGACCCTTTTATAGGAGTCACATATTAGATATCTTACATATCAGATATTTACATTATAGTTCATTACAATAGCAAAATTACAGTTATGAAATACAAAATGAAAATATTTTTATGGTTTGGGTTTACCACAACATGAGGAACTGTGTTAAACTGTGTTAAAGTGTGTTAAAGGGTCACAGCATTAGGAAAGTGAGAACCACTGGGTTAGAGAGAGAGAGAGAGAGAGAGAGAGAGAGAGAGAGAGAGAGAGAGAGATATTGAGAGAGAGAGATTGAGAGAGAGGGAGAACTCAAGTTTGATGGTGATTGGATTCGGAAAGTAGAGGACAGGAGGAGTCATCAGTAAATTACCCAAATTACTAACAAGACTCTTGAGAGGCATTATAAAAATAATGCCTGGTAGTATAATGCTTTGGACATGCCACCCTTTCCATGTGAGAATCTGCAAGCAACTATGTGCCTTCACAGTTTCATCTCCAGTTGCTAGGAGATAATTCTGTAAATGGTCTATAGCTTCCATGAGCCGGGAGTTGATATTCAAGTCACTATTGAAAATGCCTAGGTCAGTTTTGGAAAATAAAAATAAGTTAGTTATTTTCATTATAGAATATTCATCTCAAGAATTATTAATAGAATGCTACAGATGCAGATTTTGTTTTCTGCAGTTAGATTTTCACTAAGGAAACTCAGAAATAACTTGTGAAATATTTAGTATGTAAATTAATATTTGTATTGTATTATTTTATTTAATTTGAGTGATTGCCTGCATATTTATCTTGTACCACATGCATGCCCGGTGCTGGAAGAGGTCAGAAGAGAGCATTAGATCCCCTGGAACTAGAGTTACAGACTATTGTGAACATAGGTGCTGGAACTCATCCCAGGTCCTGTGGCAGAACCAGCACTGCTCTAAACTGTTGTGGGAGAGACATCTCTCCAGTCTCCTTTATATCTGTACTTTTAAAGAAATGTTTAAGATCTGAAGAGATGGCTTAGTAGTGAGAAGCACTTGTTCTTACAGAGGACCTGGGCTCTGTTCCCAGCACCTATATGATGGCTCACAACCATTTATAACTCCAGTTCCAGGGTATCTGATGAGGATACCAAGCATGCACATAGTGGACCTACATACATGAAGGCAAACACTTACATATAAAATAAGTAATTTAAAAATACTTTTATTCTATGTATATGAGGTGTTTTTCCATTTGTGTAAGTGTGCTACATGCCTTCCTGGTGCCTATGGAGTTAAGGTTACAGACAGTTGTAAGCTACCATAAGGGTCACTGTGGAAACTAGATTGCTTAAGACTGCTTACATTATTTTTTTACTTTTCATTTTTCTAGTGTTAGGGATTGAATTTAGGGCTTTGCATGTTCCTGGCAGATGTTTCACCACTTAACTATAGCCTCAGCCCTTGATTTTTTTTTTTTTTTTTTTTTAAAACCCTGGATCTCCTCATATAGCCTAGGCTACATAATGAGTAAGTGAAATAAGAGATGCCATTGATTTAGAAAAGGCAGCATGCATATGAAATAAACAATAGAACTAAAAGTTTGAATATAGTCTTGTCATAAAGTGTTTTATAATTTCTTTTAAATGTTTTTTTCTTTTGTTTAATATAGTAGCTTGATTTTATTGGTTTAAAATATGAATTTAAAACCAATATAGATAGGCATATGCTCACACTTGGTGCTGAATTTTGTTGACTGATTATTAATGAAAATACTAAGTCATCCTTCTGTCAAGAATTTAGTCTAAGGCTAAGAATGTAGCCCAGTTGGTACAGTTTGCCTAGTGTATGTGGAGTCCTAGCCCCGAAGCGATGTGGCATGCCTCTAATTCCACTACCTAGGAGGTGGAGGCCAGGAAGATCAGAAGTTCCAGGCCATTCTCAGTTACATAGGGCGCTGGAGGCCAGCCTGTGATTTAGCACCCTGTCTAAACAAGCAGAAATGGAAAACCTGTCAGGTAGAACCCACATCCAAAGTGTCTCATGCACTTCTACTGTTTAGGCCAATCAGTGTATAATGTTTTTAGTTTCAGCCCAGTCGTTTAAGCTCATGACAGCTTACTATGATATGCAGAATTAAAAAGTTAAAAAGGGTTTCTTTATATGATATCTAACACTAAGGTGTAAAAGGGAATGTTAGAATTTCCTTTATGTCATCTAGTAAGGATCACAAAATATTCAGTGTAGCCAGTTAGTAAAAGGCTCTGAGTGCCATATGCTCCTTTTTGCAACTGTTTGAAAGCAGCTATAGACAATATGTGAGAGAGAGAGATGGAGAAGGTGGGTGGGGGGAGAAGGCGGGAGCGTGGGGAAGGGAGGGATGGGGAGAGTGGCAGACTTTTATCCAAAAAAACCTCACAAAACCAGGAAGCAACTTAAATTTAGCACATTTGACTAATCTACTACAGAGAATTTTGTAATTTTTAAAACTGAAAGCTAAGGTTCAAGTATGACAAAACATTACATATTCAAAATGGAAATTTTCCTTCTCTGAATGTGTTAGTATATATAAGTGTGGTAAAAAAAATAACCATAGTATGAAGAAATAGGTAGCAAAATAATGAAGTCAAGTTTTTAATAGAATTTTATGACTACTTGGATTATTTTATTATACCAGAATATATATGGTATATTCCCTTATTAAAATTACTATTTTTAGTTTTGAAAGCAAATCTGCTGTTTGAAGTTAAACTAGTTCTGATGTTTCCTTTTTTGTATTGTAGGAAGGCTGGCGATTTTATTATATTGAATTTATTTTTTAAAATGCCAGTAGGTAGACAAATCAAATTTTGTTGTATAAACATACAGTTGAATTATGCATTCATAAAAGAGTCCTCTACTTTTGATATTATGTAGAGTTCACATTATAAGTGGTTAAATGTAGTGTCTTTTGGTGCCACAAAATTTTAGCCAACATCATTTATGGTTGTGGCTAATATGATATATTGGACATTAAGTCTAAAATATGCTTATTATTCTCAGAGATTCGTCAGCGAACTGCAGCTCAAAGAAACCTTTCTCCAGCACCAGCAAGCTCTAATCAGGGTCCTCCTCCACAAGTTCCAGTATCTCCTGGGCCAGCAAAGGACGCTTCAGCTCCTGGGGGACCGCCAGAAAGGACTGTTGCTCCAGTCTTCCCCAGGCGCCTCGGATCCCCTGCTACTTCAGTTCCTGGAATGGGTAAACAGAGCACTTAATGTTATTTACAGTTTATATTGTTTTCTCTGGTTACCAATAAAATGGGCCATTGTCAGACAGTATGGAAATGGCATTTCATTTGGAAATAGCAGAGCAGTTATCTGATTAAGCGGGAGTTCCATATTCAATTAGCTATAACTCTTTACAGCTGGCACCTTGTGATACCAAAACCTATTTCTTGAGCTCATTTAACTGTTATGGCTTCTTTGTTTAAATGGCAATAAAACTTTGTAGCATTCTGTAGTCTACAGTGTAGCATTATCTTTTTATATTCAATTCTTAGAATGGCTCCAGATTTATATATGGTAGGGATAGAAGGGAACACTTTAGAAGTACTTACATTTTTTGCAAATTCCTCATATCGATAGTAAAATATGACAATTACCGTATTTCAGGAAGAATATTCAAGCATTGTGGTGTCTGATATTATTTTTTGTAAATAGGAACTAGTAGATTCTTTTCCTTGTAAGTCATGGAACTGTAGTCTTCTCTGATAGGCTCCTTTAAGTGCTATTAGGCGTGTGATAGATCTGTAGATTTTATTTAGGGGTATAACATACTCTGTATTTTTTTTTTTTTTAATGTGTGATTAGGGGCCCTAAAATCCACTCACTGCTCTAGCGGGTGACATTATTTCATGTATATTTCTATGTCAGATTATTAAATAAGAGTAAGCTATACTTATGGCATTTAATTCTAATTCAGGTACTTTAGTATTTCATGACTAATTACTATTATATAATTAGAGTTTATAATTTGAGAGTAGATACTTTAATCAGGTAGATAATTAAAGGATTTATGTAAATTAAAAAAAAACTAGTGTTACTTATGGTAGATTCTTGCTTGAGATTCTTTAAAAACTCAACTGAGACTATAGAAGACTAGGAAACTATTGATTTACAAATTAAAAGAAGTGACTACAAATGAAATGCATAAAAATTTTACAGCATTTGAGATGATTTTAATAATACCTTAACATTTTATGTGTAATAATAAAAGTAGTCATATATTTTGTGAAATTGAGAAAGTTAAATGGATTAAAAATAATTAATTTGAGATACCCATAACTTGTAAATTCAAGTTTTGGTTGTTTAATATAAGAACTTTGGGTAAGAGTCTTTAACTCATAATGCAACTTAACCACTTATGTAGTTATAAGGACTACATTATAGCATAGGGCTGTACAAGTACCTATAGCTTAAATTTTATGTGTATATGAATAAAGCATGTTTTGTTCAAGTTTTTAATTAGCTTCTGTGGAAATATTATTTATATTGTACATTGCCAAAAAATGTGAAGGAGTTAAATAATTTATAATAGAAAAGATTAAGAGTTCATTTTTCTATTTTAATGTATTTGTAAGAGAATCAGTTTAATTTATATTATCACAGTACTTCCATATGCTAGAAAATTAATAACCAGCAGGTACTTGGTAATTTGCCAAACAGTGTAAAAATGCCCAGTATTCCTACACTAATTGCTTTTAATGTTTATTTACTGTTGCCCATGTAGCATGAATATTAAGATGCACTATTTTTAAAGTTACCAGGTTAGTTAACCAAGTTATTACCAAGTTGCAGAAAGCTTAAGATACTTTAATAAAGTCTTTTATGTGCCCAGATTGCTTTGTGGACATGATCACTTTAAATATGTAAAAATGTAAATACTCCAGCAAGTTAAGTTGATTTTAAAATGCTTTTAAAATCTACCTGGGAATGTAGCTCAGTGGTAGAATGTTTGCTTAAGTGTTCTGTTAGCTGCACATATTTTTTATATTTTTAATTTATTTACTTTTTATTTAGCTAAGTATTTTCTAATTTTTGTTTTGATTTGCTTTGCATACTGAGTTATTTAGATATAACTTAATCCTAAATGTTTGGCTGAGTTTTAAGCTGTTTTCTGTTGCTGATTCTAATTCTTCTATAGTCAAAAAATGTCCTGTGTGCTGTTTGGAACTGATTAAATGTATTGAGACCTGTTTTATGACCCATTATATCATGTCTTTGTAACTGCTTTCTGTCTGCTTGAATAAATGTGTATTTATTCTTCTTGGGCAGAGCAGGTCCATTAGGTAAAGCCAGTAGTAGTTGGTGTTCAAGTCTTCTGTTTTTTCCTAATTTTATGCAGATCAAATTACTGATAAAAAATGTTAAAACTGTCAACTATAATTTTATATTTGTTTTTTTTCTTAAATGTATTAAATCTTCTTAAATTTTTTTTAGTTTTGTTGTATGTGTTGGAAGCTTTGTTATGGTGCACTTAAGTGTTTGGCATGTTCTTTAATGAAAAGCTATCACATTTATTCATTTATGTGTGGATATGCATGGGTGTGTGCATGTGTATGAAGGTTAGAGGACATCTTAGGGTTTTAGGTTCTCTCTACCATGTGGGTTCCAGAGATTGAATTTGGGCCATCAGGCTTGATGATAAACACCTCTATCCACTGAGCCATATTGCTGGTCTCTTGTTCTTGATAAGTTGATGCCTTTGTCATTGTGAACTTTATAGTCATTTCAAGGTTTCTTATACTTAGTGTTAGCATATTTATATATTTTCTATAATTTTTACTTAAATTTATTTATTTTTCCTGTTTTTATTAAAAAAGTTATACAGGCCATATAATGAACAGTTGCTTTTTTATTCAGACAGACTGTTTCATCATAGGATTGTCTGGAATTTGATGTAATGATGATGTGTGGGTTTGACTTTAATGTTCCATATAAAGTAAACTCATTTGTTCTATGCATGTGATACCCTGTTCCTCATTTTTTCTCTATCCCTTTGAACTGAATTTTTTTGTAACTACATTTAACCTTTTTTTTTTTTTAACTGCCATATTTTTGCTAACACTTTTTTTGGCATATGATTTTAGTGGTTGTATTGAGCTTTAGTAAGTATCTGTAGTCACAGTTGTTCAAGTGATATGATGCCATCTCACATACAGTTTTAAAGATCTGACAATAATATTACATTTTTCCTCTCTTGGCCTTTGTGTTATTTATTTAATGTTTTTTTTTTTAAAGTTTATTGGACTTTCAGATATTATTGGGGATATTACTTTTATATTTTTTACTTTTTACAGTTAATGTGCCTCTTTTCATTTCTTTTATTTTTACATTTTATTTCTATACATATAAATCTCCCTATTATTTTTTCTTTAATCAGTTATTCACCCTCACTATGTAAATTTGACTGGCTTGTAACTTGTTATGTAAGCCAGAGTTAAACATGCTTCTGTCTCCCAAGTGCTGGGATCAAAGGTGTTCACCACCAAGCTCTGCCTTATATGTTTGTGAACCTACCTCCCATGGAGGACAGAAGGAAGGCATTAGATCCTGTGACCCTGGAGTTACAGTTGGTTGTGAGTCTTCGTGTGGGACCTTAGAAACAAGTCTAGTGCCTCTGCAGGAACCACTAAAGCTAACAGGGGAGTTAATAGACATCAAGCTCCTCTGCAGCCCAGATCCTTTATATTCAATCTCTGTCACTTTCTTTGGCCTTAAGGACTTTTAAAAATCATTCTCATAATGTAGTTTGACCAATGATAAATTTTTTGAACATCTGGGAAAAGACCTCATTTTGCATTGCCTTTATTTAAAAAAGATATTTATGCTGGATATATATTCTAGTCTGACTGCTTTCATTTTCAGAATGTTAATGATAAGTCTCATTTTAGTTTGCACCTGATGAACTCTGCTGGCATTCTCATTTTCTTTCCTCTATAATGTACTCTGGCCTTCTTTTAAGCAGTTTGCTAATTTTGGGTGGGTGGGATGCAAAATTATATATTTGGGATTTGTTAAGATTCTTTGATATGTACTTTTAAAACTTTCAAATTTGGGAAAATATGTATTTCTTAATTATGTATATATTTTTCTTTAGGGAACTATTTATTTGAGTATTTGATATTGTTCATAACTTACTGATTTCCTCTGCCCCCTTAATTTTTGATCTTTTTCTATTTTATTTTGTATGGTTTCTATTGCTATGTCTTCAAGTATACTATCTTTCGTTCTTTTTTAATTTCGTAATTATATTTATGTACAGAAACTTAGTGTACATTTAACCCAGTTTAGTGGCGAGTTCTTTAGCCTTTGCCTTCTCCAGCTTGGCAATGCAGGCCACAGACTTAGGACCCAGGACGTTGCCTCCCCAGTGGCGGCGGATCTCGTCATATCTGTCGTTATAATTGGTCCTAATCGCTTCCACCAGCTTAGCTAGAGCACCCTTGTCTTCCGAGTTAACCTGTGTGAAGGCAACAGTGGTGCATGTCTTCTTGTGGACCAGGTGCCCCAGGCTGGCCTTTCCCTTGATGATGTGGTAGGGCACCCCTATCTTTCGACACAGGGCAGCCAGGAAAACCACCAGCTCAATGGGGTTTACATCATGGGTAATCACCACCAGCTGAGCCTTCTTGTTCTCCACCAAGGTGGTGACTGCATTGACTCCTGCTCGGAGGACAGGTGGTCTCATAGTTGGGATGTCCCCTTTGTCAGCGGCTTTCTTCTCAGCACTGGCCAGTAGCCTTTGCTTCTCCTCTTGCTTTGTCTCTGGCCTGTACTTGTTGGCAAGCTTAAGCGGCTGAGTAGCTGTTTGCCTGTCCAGGGCCTGGGTGAACTGGTTAATGGCAGGAGGTACTTTGAGCCGCTTCTAGAGGATGGCTCTTTGCTGCTGTAACCTGATATAGCAGGCCAGTTGACAAAGTGTGTTAGATCTCTTTGGCTGGATGTCCTGCCCAATGCCGAGGAGGTTCTTGGGCCTCTTCTGGAACAAAGAAACCTTTGTGGCCTCCTGTTTCTGGATGACAGCAGGGGCCAGGGCCACCTTTTTTCCCATGGACTTCTTTCCTTTGGACATCTGCTTGGCTGGAGGAGACAGCCTAATATCTTTTTAAAAAGAATAATGTCAAAATGCTTATTTATTCCATCTATTTTTTTTTAACCTACATATTGTAGACTTCATGTTTAAAATTTAGTTTTGGTATTTTAGTTTTTTTCTCCATGTCTTTACTTAACATACCTAGTCTTTCCACTAGATTCTGAAACATGTAAAGATAGATATAATAAATGTTTTAGTACCTTTGCCTGCCGATTCAATCATGTCTGAAACAATTTTTATTTTTCTTATTATATATTGTATTTTTGTTTGTTTGTTTACATGGCTAGTATTTTTGAATGCCAGACATTGTAAATTTTACAGAAATGTTTCCTCCTCTTCCTCCTCCTCTTCTTCTTCTTCCTCCTCCTTTTTCTCCTTTTCCTCTTCTTCCTCTTCCTCCTCTTCGTCCTCTTCCTCCTCTTCTTCCTCCTTCTCCTCTTCCTCTTCCTCCCTCTTTTTCATGCTTTTCTTCTTTAACTCTTGGAAATAGGCAGTCATTCTGTGAATACTGTTTCCTTTAATTTTTTTTGAAAGAAAATTTTCTATTCTCAGATAGTTTCTTTAGGATGCATGGGCCAATCTATAATCTGCTGAGTGTTTTGATAGTCTCTCTGAAGGTGTTTCTTTTTTTCCCTTCATGTCAACCCTTTTCTTTTGCACTGTTATGTGAATTTGAGCTGCATAGGTTTCCCCAGAGTTCTAGTGCTGGCTTCTCAACTCTGGGAGACAGCTACAGTTCCTCTGAGTTTATAGCCTCTTACCTCTGCTTACAGATTGTCTGTATAAAAAGGCTGGGGGCAGCAATTGGGATGTAAAATGAATAATGGGAAGTTAGTAGAGGAAAAAACAGCAAAAACCAAACAAAAAAGACTGGACAGTTGCAAGGGCTTGTCTTGGTTTTTTGTTTGTAAGTGAAATTTAACTTATATTGCTTGACACACGTGTTGTTAATTCTTCACACACTTAAAATATTTCTCACAGTCTTTTGGGAAGATAAGCTGATCTGTTACTCTGAGTCCTAAGTGGAAGTCTTCAAATTAGTATCATAGGCTTTTAGGAGTAGGCTATTTTAAAATTTAGTTAGTAAAGAACCCTACATAGTTTCATATTCTAATGAATCATGTTGGTGGTCTTGCTGTAGTACATATGTAGTATATTTCTATAGTATGGTAGCTTTAATGACTATTTAATGTTATACAGAGATTTATAAGAGTATTTTGTTGCTTTGTTAAAATCTTTTAAATGTTCTAGCATACTTAGACCACTTTGGAAGTTGAATTAAATCTTGTGTATCTTATACATACAAATTTTATGTGTTTTTATTTATTTGCTAGGCCTTCATCCTCCAGGTCCACCTTTAGCAAGACCCATTCTCCCCAGAGAACGAGGTGCTCTGGATAGAATTGTTGAATATTTAGTTGGTGATGGTCCACAGAACAGGTAATGTTTTGATGCTAGTAGTTAAGGAACATGAAAAAACATGGGCCAGTGCATGTGTGTGTGTGTGTGTGTGTGTGTGTGTGTGTGTGTGTGTGATGTTTGGCTTATATTTGTACTTTTTAGTTCTGCTATCATATTAGAGAAATTGAATTATTAGTGGATTTTTATATCCATTTTTATATGGATTTTTATAAGAATCATTCTTATTGGTAGTGATGGAAATTCTTCCATTTATTATGAAAACAATTTGCATTATTTAGCTCTTAATAATTTTCAAATGTTTCTCAGATTATTATATTACTTGGTCCTTAATATAATTCTAGGACAGTAGTTATGAGTGTGGAGAACATTTATCAGTATGTAGACTTTCAAAACAATTCATGAGGACATGTTGGATAGCTGTACTAACTAAATGTTTATATAAGTTGTATATTATTCAAAACGGAATAAATGATTCTATTAAGCCAAGAATCTCTTGAGTTCTGATTAGAGAATAGAAAATGAGAACAATATTTAAGTGTTACTGATAAGTAAGAATTGCACAGGAACCATATTGTATAAAAATTTACTGTTTGCCTCAATTATATAGAATTAAATGTATTTTCTACAAGATTCTTTAAGGCTTTTTTTAATTTTTAATTTTTTATAACATTTGTTATAAATCTCTAAGAAGGTCCCTATCATTTCCAGTCTTATCTAATCACAAATTTGGAAGCCATTATCCCCAGGAATAAATCATTGAGAAAACTGTTGCTGAACTTAAAAAGGTTTTTTTAAAAAATATTTTTTTATTATGCATATGTGAATCCAGGTGCACACTGGAGCCAGAGGCGTGAGTCCACTGGACCTGTAGTTGCAGGTGGTCTGAGATGCTTGGTGTGGGTGCTGGTAATAAATCGCAAGTCCTTGGAAGAGCAGCATATGCTATGATCTTAACTGCTGAGCCATTTCTCAAGCCCTCAGCTACTAAACTTGTTTCTGTGGATTAGAATTAGGGTATATTCAGCTGTTCCTTAGTTTATTTTTAGTATCATGTATAAATGGTATACAGATGTCTATATGTATACATGCATACATATATACACATCTATTTGTATGTGTGTGTGTGTATGTGTATGTATGTATGTATGTACTTAAATGCTTTATGCCCTGTGTTTATTTTATTTTTATTTATTTATTAGTTGCTGGGGAAAGAACTCAGGTTCTTGCATATGCTTAGCAAACACCCTGTCACTTTTCTATACCAACTCTTAAACTACCTTTCATACTGGTTGTTAATGACTTAGTAACATTCATTTATTATGGTACAGCTGAGTGGCCTCACTGGTGAGCTTTATCTGTATTTGTAACTGGTGTCTTATTTTCCCTTGTGGTGTAGGTATGCCCTCATATGTCAGCAGTGTTTTTCTCACAATGGCATGGCTTTGAAGGAAGAATTTGAATACATTGGTAAGGACTTATGGATAGTTAGGTTTAAATGTTTTACTCTGAAACATCATTCTCGTCCACTCCCATGTAATGTTTCTTTAGGTACTGCCTGTACATATTTACCAGGTACACTGTCTCCTTATTTAATACTAAAAACAAAGCAGAAAAGATAACTCAAGTTTTTTCTTATAATGCACAGCCTCTAGGCCAGCTATTCTCAGATGTTCTACTATCTACAGGGAGTCTGAATTAATTATTGGGGGTGAGATCTAAGCATTAGTGTTTACAGTTAAGGTCATCAATTATTTTCACATGCAGCTGTTATTAAGTGCTCACATGATAAATTATGCTACAGAAATTTAACATAATATATTTTCTTGAATAAGATTCTTGATTTCAAAATATATAATTATTTTATTGACTAGTGATGCAAGTTTAGTCAATTACTTAAATAATTATTATTTATATAATTTTGCTATTCTACTGCTATTTAACCTTTTATACCTTTTCTATAAAATTAATAATTATATTTTCATAGTAATTATGCAAAATGCTTTAAAATTAATGTTGATTTGAATACCTATTATATAATAAGGCATGTCAAATAAATTCATGTCAAAAATTTATAATTTGAGTCTGGCTACTTATAAAAGTAATCTTGGGAGTTGTCTGATAAACTTTTGAAATTTGGTTGATTGATTTTTTTAAATTCTATGCAGCTTTTCGGTGTGCCTACTGTTTTTTCTTGAATCCTGCAAGAAAAACGAGACCTCAAGCTCCACGGCTTCCAGAGTTTAATTTTGAGAAGAGGCAGGCAGTGGAAGGCTCAAGTTCACCTGGTCCCATGTTACTAGAAAGTGTACCCTCACCAGAAAGCCAGCTTACCGAAGGTATAATTATGTTAACTAAAGTGTTTGTTTTGGTAATGTGTGTAGCCTGATAATATAAGCACAATATTTATTAAAGATGACAGTGTATTAATTTATCAGATTCTTAAGCATGCACATGTCAGCTATTGCTATGATGGCTTCTTCTGGGATTGCTATGATGTGTTTCAGTTTTCAAATGCAGATCATGTTATGATCAGCAGTGTTTAGCACCCGTTGGTTAAGCATTGGCATTGGAATGAACTCTTGTAAAGTTTGAGAGACTTGACTAGTGATGCTTCTCTGGAATCATTTTGATGTATCTAACTCAAGCATTTTGAAACAACTGTTTCAAGGACAAAATATTTAGAATATGTGTGGGTAGAATACTTGTGTGTCTTCCACTCAAATTGGGAGAAATGACCAGAAAGCAAGAAACTTAGGAGCTGGGAAGTCATCTTTGCATGTTTAGACAACTTAGTTAATAACACTGTGTTTCATTTGGACAGTTTATTATTCGAGGCCCATGAGCTTAACATTGCCTGCGATAAAGGAGCCGCTTTATTATGTAGAAGTAAGATTTATCAGAACTTATATTTTAGAATTCATTTTGCAACTCTAGCTTAGGAATTCTTAAGGAAGTTTCTTGAAAAAAATGGAAAAGGTGAAGTAGAAAACTGCCAACTATTTCTTATTACTAGTATTCACTTAATCTTTTTTGTTACTCAGTTCTAAATTATGAGGATGGTTAAACTTATGAAATAGACCATAATATCGTGATGCTATGCCTAGTGTGTAAAAAAATACTGGAAATTGACAAATTTAGTAGCAATTATCATTTACATATGTTTGATTTACTTTCATAAAAGCATCTAAATTGCTTTAGCTGGATTATGTGAAACAATGAATATTTTAGATATCACAAGGTTAGTATGAGATTCAAGGGTTTTTTTTTTTTAACTTTGAAGAATGAACCTGAAATAAGTGTGGAATTGGGCTTGGCTTTTGGCTTACTAACAAGTATCAATGTGAACGTGAATACAGACAGCTATGACTGAGCCTGTGTACTTCCAACGCTGCGTGAATGCATCTTCATCTGGAAGTCTGCAGCATCAACTCCAAACACAGTGTCAACCTTTTTCTTTTGCTTAAGTCATGCTCTGAGCTGCATGCTGACACATGCAAATCATCTGCCTTGGCATTGTAGCCTCTTGGAACTGAGGATAAAGGATTTTATACTGAAGATGCCTAGAGGAAACACTGAAGTCCTTTCCATGAGTAACCTTGCTTATGAAAGCTAAAGTTAATGCTTGAAAACCAATAGTATTTTTGGTTTGATTTTTTTTTTCAAAGAGGAAAAAAAAGCCAACAAAATATAAATCTTGATAATGGGTCCTATTTTTTATTTCTTCTACTAAGGTCAAGATGGATAGTTAGCAAACAACATACAGCTATACCTTTCCTTCTCATCTAATCTAGGAGGAACAATACCTCAGATGGCTCATTTTCTATCTGAAATCTCCGGAATGAAGTCTAACTGGCTCAAAGTGAACCCCAGTAAGGTAATGTTAATAGGTGAAGACCAAACCTGAAGCAGGGTCTGATGACTCCATAGTACTAAAAGCTGAAGCAGCAATTTTGTTTCATTAAGAACATTTTTAAAGTAGTAATTTTTCTTACTTCTCTTTGGATCCATCAGAGTGGCTGGCCATCTTTTTTCTTTTTGGTTCTTCAGAAGACAGAAACTTTTCTCCAAGACTTCTATTGTTACACTACGATACAGTATCAGTCTAAAGCTGGATCCTATAGTAAACGATGCCAAGTATTTCTGATGAACAAAGGGAGCTACATTTATTTTAAACACGGTGATGCACCATGTAGTTAAATTGAGCTATTAAATAAGACAGTGTGTTTTCAGTCATCTATTTTGTGCTAATAGCCAATGTAGCTGGGAGATTAAAACTCTGATTTCTAAATTCATCACTGTTGTAGAAAATTGAGAACTGGACAGACAATTTTGTTTTCATTTTGTGTCTTTAAACATATTGAAATAGCTTCTTGATAGCAGAAACTGTACAGATTATGTTATTGGATTTACAAATACTCTGAAAAGATAACTTCCTTCTGAAGTTTGCTTTCAACAGATATCCAGCAAGCATTTATATAAAGGATCAGGAACTAAGACTTGCTTTCTCCTCCTAGTCTATGGCACGTGTCTTTGCAGTTAAGTTTTGTTTGGATTCTGTAGTAGAAGAATTTGCATTTAGGATAAGGTTTTTTAAAATTTCTGAATCATATTTTAAAACAGCATATGGAATCTTGGCAAGTTTTCAGCAGAGACTTAGAAGAGATTACTGTTATTCCTTAATTTTTTTTTAATTCTAGAATTCTACATCCAGATACTTAGATAACAAATAACAAAACCACAAAAAATTAGGGAAATTAATTGCTTTATTTCTAAAACTGTACTAGGTATGGCATACCAAAAGGATTTGCTTTTAAATTCTTTATTTCCTTTTATGATTAAATGATAATATATAATACATAATACATAAAAATTAACTCTGCTGACATTAAAGTTGGTTAATTGGTTTTTTTCCTCTCCCTCAAAATGGGGGTCAAGATAACTCAGTGAGTAAAAGTACTTGCCTTGAAAGTTTGATAATCTGAGTTTGAATTCCTTGAGTCCACAGGACGGCAGAAAGAGAGGCTCCACAGTGTTGGCCTCTGGCTTTTACAGGCATGCTGTGGCATGTTCACCACCCCAATACTATTAATAATGATGATGATAAATAAAATGCTTTCCAAAATACTATGCTATTTAAATGAGTAGCATTCTGTTTACAGATATAATCAGAGCAACAAGAGCTACATTTTTGCATAAGTTTAGTGATTCTTTTTTTGCTATTATGTTTGAAAAAATATTGTTTCCATTTTTCAGTTAGTTGTGTTTGTTTAGAGCTCATGTAATTGCTTAACTAAAATTAGCTTGTATTCACATGGTAATATGAAAATTCATGACTTCAATATTGGCAAAAATTAGGTAAGCTTTATACAATATAAAGTTTGTCTGGTAATTTGATACCTATTTTTTTCTTATATGCAAAGTACTGTTACTGTTAGGTTATATTGGATGAATAAGAATTCTGTTTTCAGTATTTCTCTTATGCTTTAGGAAATTTTACTATTTGATAATATCAGTCTTCTCACCAGCTTTAACCTTTATTTATGTTGAACTTTCTGAATAGTATATTGTTGTAGTTTGTTTTAGATAGTTATAATTTTATCTTTGGACTCATTTTTAATCATTTTTGGATAATGGTTTAGTTTTAGGTCATTCATTGCTTTGCAATGAAACTTTTTTTTTTTTAATTTATTCTTCTCTCATATAATACATCACAACCATAGCTTCCCAGTCCCTCAGCACCTCACTTCTCCCCACACCCACTGCTCCTCCCCCCCTGATTCCCTTTAGAAAAGATCAGGCTTTACACTGATAGTGATTGAACACAACATAGCAAGTTGTAGTAAGACTAGGCATATACTCTCATATCAAGACAGGATGAAGCAAACCAGTAGGAGGAAAAAGGTCTCATGAACAGGCAAAAGAGTCAGAGACACCCTCAGTCTCATTGTTAGAAGTCCAACAAAACCCTCAAGCTAAACAACTACAGCATGTAAACAGAGGGCTTTGCACACAGACACTTGCAAGCTCTGTGGTTACTGCTTCAGTCTGTGTGAACTCCTGTGAGCCCTGCTTAATTGGTTCTGTGGGCCATGTTCTCCTGGTATCCTCGACCCTTCTGGCTCTTACAGTCCTTCCTCCCTACCTTCTGTAGGGTTCCCTCAAGCCCTGCCTAATGTTTGGCTGTGGGTCTCTGTATCTGTTCCCATCAGATGCTGGAGGAAGCCTCTCTGATGATGATTGGACTAGACACTGATTCTTTGAATATAACAGAATATCATAAGGAATCATTTCATTGACATTTAATGAAACTTTGTTTAATTGAATTATTAATCATTGATTAATAGCTAAATAGTACTCTGTCTTTTGAATTTTAGTGTATACACACACACTAATGTATATTTAGAAACTGGTCATCATTTAGTGGAATTATTAACTGAGTCATTGTTATGAATTGAGGTGGAATTCATGTCTTTGTTCCTTAAATATATTGACAAATCTTGTGAAAATAGTTACATTCAGTATTGAGTTTAAATTGTCTAGCTGAACTGAGGCTTAGTCTGAACATTAAGTTACCAATTGTTATTTGGCGGAAGAACACTGCTCTCTTAGTAATATTGGAATGGAGGTTAGTGGATAGGAGTGGGGAATGAAACAGAGTGTGTATTGTTTTTGTTTTATCACGTTATGATATGCTGTTTGTTTGTTTTGTATTATAGAGGCTAAACTTAATTTGAATTATTTTTTCTTTCATATATAATTAGATCATTCAGGTTACTATTTTGAGTTTTAGTCTTTTGGTGTCTTCTGTTCAAGTACTAACATCTTTTAAAGTGTATTTTATATTTCCAAACTATTTTAATTTTCAGCGTCATTTAAAACAAACAAACAACAACCCACCCCCCATTTTTTTTTTTTTTTTGTTAGACTAGGCAAATGATGTTCCCATAGAAATAAGTATTTTGGTTACTTGGTTCCTGGTTAATACATGATCTTGTTATAATGCTCTCATGTTTAGATGTGAAATTGTTACAGATCTGTTACTACTATGTACCTGATCATTTAGAATTTGTTTGTATAGTTTCCTGTAACATCAAATCCTATCATTGTGTCATAGGCATGTCATGTGCCAGGGTATGTGTGTATGTATGTGTGTTGTTCCCATCAAGATTGTTTTTCTACAGATCAACCCAAGGGAAGACAAATCCTTATAAATAAATAGACACGTCAGTTATTTTCAAGCCCTAGTCATGGTTTTACCAAGTTTTTACTTTTCTATATCTTTCCTGAAATATAAGTTTGACTGGAAACTGTCATGTTTTCTAATAATTGAGATATACAGTATTTCTTCAAATTCATGTATTATAGATACTTGAAATTTCTAGTAGTATGGTTCTATTTTTTTGTATTAGTTTTTTTTTATACAAACCTAGAATTTTAAAATTGTCTTTGACTTGGTAAAGTTTTGAAGTTAATAAAGTTTAATATAATAAACTTTGAACATTGACCCCTTTATTGTATCATTCTCTTACAATTTGTGCCTCTGTTCACTTAAACTTTGTGTTTGTGAATTGTGTCCTATATTACTAGGTTTTGGTGTTTGGTTGTTTTTTTTTTTTTTTTTTTTTTTTTTTCATTTTATATGACTTAATAGGTTGGTTTCAGAAGGCTTACTAAGCAAATTGCAAAGTTCTCGCCAAGTACGTACTGCTTTATGGCTAGAAGAGTTGTGGAAAACCATGACTCTTAAAATTCTGTGACTAAGTTCTGTGAGGCTTGTATTACAAGTGGTTGGCAGTTCCTAAGTTTCCTGCAGAAGACCTTGTTGGCTTTTATAGCAGAAATGGTTTGTATATATTCACAGTTCCATTTTGTTCTTTCTGCTTTTCCTCTCTGCCCTGCTCATTTACTGAAACTTGAGTGACTTAAAACTTTTTTTTCTTTGGGTTTCGGTTACGGTTTCAAGTAGTGCAGCAATGCCATTTAAGTTCTGTATTATAACAAGGTAGGATTCCTATACTCGTGTGTCACCGTATGATTTATGACCACTCCAGACTATGTTTTGTGATCAGCTATTTGGATTGTCATACAGTAAGACATCATTATGTGGCTGTCCCTAACTGAAATCTCCGGCTTTTATTCTGTAAAAGAAGAAAGTAGTTGTAGCTGATCCTGTAGACTGGAGTCCAGGATATTTGTTTAAGGAGAGAATACTTCTAAAATATTTTACAAGTTCTGACAAAAGCAGTATTTGTGTTTATTAAATTAGTATGCTAAAATCATGGATTTCTAATATTTCTATATTATTATGTGCATACTGTACATAATTTCTTTGCAAAACTATTTACTTTGTAAAATTTTGACTATGTTACAAGGCATTTAACTAGAATCTTTTGTTAAGCAGGCTGGCCTTCTCCCAAGATTTGTTTTGTTTGTATCAGTAACATTTATAGTTTATCTATAAAGAACATTTATGAGGAAATTTTGCCCTTGCTAAGGTCATGTGCTTTAATTATTTTTTCTGCCAGCAAGAATATTAATTTACAATGAAACAAATATTTTAAAGCTAAGTTTTTATTTCTGACTTGAAAATTAGGAGAGTCAAAGCATCTCTGCTTTTATTATTCCTTTCTTCTCTCTCATTTTTTAAAATTTAAAGAATTAAAGAAAGTTTTGTTAGTAAATTTGTTATTAAATTATTAAGTGATTTAAGTTAAAACTCAAAAATAGAATTTAAAGGGAGTAGATTTTCAGGTAGGGACTAAGAACACAACTTTCTGTTTATAGAGGGAAGGAAGAAAACCCTTTTCTTTGTCTTAGCACACTAAAGTATGCAGCATATTCCAGTCCCTAAGTTAAATAGTGAGAGCTTAGACAGGGACAAGGGGAGATGAGATACACAGATAGGAAACGTGGCTCTTGACGGTTTTTAATCTCTGAATAATAGAGATGTATATAAGATTTGGAAAGTACTGCCTACGTACACATACATACATACTACATATATATTAGTGCATATATGTATATACACAAAGGTATACATGTATACATTGCTTACAGTTTTGTTTAGGTATAAGAAAAATTATTTTCTGTTCAGTAACCTGGGTGATTGTATGCTTGTTTTGTTTTCTAGACTTGTACTTGTTGCTCTAGTTAGGTTTCTCTATTGATGTGATAGAACACCCAAACCATGGAAGAAAGGTTTTCTTTCATCTTATAACTCTGAGCTCTCTGGTCACAGTTCATCATTGAGGGAAGTTGGGTCAGGAACTCAAGGCAAGAGGTTTGGGTCAGGAACTGAAGCAGAGGCCACAGAGGAGTGCTGCTTACTGGCTTGTTCCCCAGGATTTGCTCAACTTACTTTTTTTTTTTTTTTAATACAACCGAGTTCACTTGACCAAAGGTGGCACTGTCCACAGTGACCTGGGACCTCACACATCAGTCAGTAATCAAGAAGTGCCACAGGCACACAGGCCAATCTCATGGAGGTAGTTCTTCAGTTGGATTCTCTCTCCCAGGTGACTCAAGTTTGTGTCAAGTTCTCACAAATCAATACACTTAAGAGTATTTCATTCTGTTGAGGTCTTGAGTTTTGGACACTGTGCTTGTAGATTTATCTTTAGAAGCCTATTGTATATGAAATTATTAAAGTATTAGCTTATTTCCTTCAGTTATTCAGTTATACTAATTCCTAAGTGATATGCTATAGAGTGAAGTACTTATCACAGAAAATGTAAAAGGCATTAGACCATTCTGCCATTTCTTAGCATGTTTGTATGTTTATCTTTGGCTTGTCTTATTTGGCAGTTTCGACATTTGGATATCCCTGAAGTCTTATGTCTTTTTCTCTTTTCAGACTCTTTAGAAGAACAAGATGTTTTTGATAATAGTACTGAGCAGAGAGATGACAAAATACCAGTTACAGAGCAGACAAGCCAAGTGATTGAAAAAACATCTGGTCCAGAGGAGCCAGAAGAGAACCAAGAAGAGACAGAGAACGAGGAAACATCAACAAGTGAAGCCAAGTCACCTGTTCTCAGAGCTGATTCTGTATCTAATCTTGAACCAAGTGAAGAATCTTTGGTGACAAAGTAGTAAATCCTTCCATGTGCCTTCAACTGGATATTTGTAGTCTTGTTGATGTCAGTTACTGCTTTTTTTGTGGTACTCAAGAAAAATTTGCCTTCTAGATGTACGCTTAATGTTATTTATATTCAGATTGCCCAGCAAGTTCAGTGTATCCAAGCCCTACCACTAGGTACTGAAAGTAAAAGCACGTGGTATCAGTTAATATGCAGAGACATAGCTGTTAGATACTTTGTGCATTCTAAAGTTTAAAAAAAATTGTTTTCTACATGTATAACTTGTAAATAATACCCATTTTGACATAGGAATAAATTTGGCTAGGAATAATTTCTTCCATAGTGTTTAACAATTGAAACATAATTAAGATTTTGAATACTTCATCATTAAATTTTAACTTTGGAGATATTTGCCAGTGGGAAGGAAATATCTATTTAGGTGTTTACATTAAGTGATGCTGAAAGCTGTAACCTTAATTACATATGCATTGGTACGAATTCTCAGTAAGAATGCAACTAAACAGTCAAGTGCAGTATTTCTTTTGATGTCTTTTATTTTACAACTGGGCCAAAGGCACATGATGTATATAGTTAGTTTATGTTTACATATTAATAGGAAATACATCTGCACTTGACTGTACTTGAATTCTTGGTATTTATATTTGTAATATAATGATGATATAGAAATGGTTTTCTTTTGTGTGTGTGTGTTTTGTTAAGGAAAATAAAGATGACCTAGAAGCGTTTTTTTCTTTGTTAAATATCTAGACTTCTTCACATAGTGTCTTGATGGATGACTTGGCTATCTGAAAAAAAAATCTTGGTAGGGAGAACTCACTGTATAATAAATATATAGCAAATTATGATGTTTTTCTTTTCATTTAGACTTTCAAAATCAGTGACATAAGAGGTTTAGTGTTTCTAACCAGAAGTGAAATTGTTCTGATTTTGAAACATATTAAGCTATAGGTAGTTTTTAACTTTGAGAAACAAATAAATGCATTTTTAAAGACAAGGCAGTTAAATTTAATGAAACTCACTAGATTGAATATATTTACCAAGCATCAGGTGGGAAGATTTTTTTGATGTAGACTAGTTATTTTTAAACACAATATGATAATTTGTTCTAGTTTTCTTTTATGTATCTTATATTGAAACAACTGAAGTGAATTTACATCATGAGGGAGACATGTTACGATAGTGTGTCTGGCTAATCTTTTGGCTATTGAATGTTTATTTAAACTAAATATGCATATTATCATTTAAAGGTTTATATTTATGATTTAATACCTCATCTGACATATATATATAAAAGAACCAGTTTGTTCATATTCTGAGTCATTTTAGTTTAGTGCCTGTAAATTCAAGCATGTGGAACTGGACTTGAATGTCAGCTTTGCAATCTTGGACATTTTACTTAACCTCTCTGCATTTATTTAATCTGTAAAATGAAAAGAATAATATGTTTTCCATAGGTACTAGGAAGTTAAAAATAATTTATATGTTATACCTAGCTTTCTTGCTAGATAATTAATAGATATTAGATTACATGGTAGAATTTATTACTATTATTATTGAAACCTTTGTGACATATAGAAGGGCCATAGATCCTTTTTTGGTAGACAATGAAATTAAAGAAAACTATGAACATTCAATTCAGTTGCTCTGAACAGAAGTTTTCTGCATTAATGTCATATGCACATGTCAGTGATAGAGTAAAGAAATGGAGAACTGAAACTAGAATATAATCTTTTATAAAAAGATGTGTTTATTTTTATTTTATGAGTATAAATGTTTGACTTGCACAAATGTCTGTGTCCCACGTGTCTTGACAGGTTCTGTAGAGGTCAGATACCTGGGTTATTTGAGAAGATAGTTACAGATGGCAGTGAGCAGCCGCATAGGGGCTAGGGATCAAACTTAGCTGCAAGAGCAGGAAGAACCCCTTAGCCACTAAGCCATTTCTCCAGCTTCATAGAACCTTTTTTGTTTGTAAATTTTACAAGTTGTGTGTGTGTGTGTGTGTGTGTGTGTGTGTGTTAGTAGCACCTTGTTGAGTCTTGTTAAAAACATCTGATGTGCACTTTTCAAAAATGAGTACCTCAGAGAAATGGGATTTAATGATGAAACCAACAAAATATAAAAACATCCCCCCAAGAGGGATATAAAGGGGGAGCTAGAGAGGTGTCTCAGTGCTAAGAATGAGAACTGCTCTTACAGAATGCCAGAGTTTGCTTTTCAGCTCCCAGCTTGGGTGGCTCGCTTCCTCCTGTAGCTTCAGGTCCACCAGATGTGATGCTCTAAACCTGGCCTCCTAGGACACAAGCCTAATGTGCACTCTCTTCCCCACAGTTACACATAATTAAAAATCTAAATCTTAAAAGGAGCTTAATAAAATAACACAACAGATAGGTAATTGTTGGTGTATTTTAAAACAGAAAATCTTATTCTGATGTTATAGTAGACGATGGCTGAAGTGAATGAGACTCCACATTTCTGATTATTAAGATAAGTGTAAATGAGGGAGAACTTCCCTGTTCACAAATGCTCAGCATGTTGTTGCTTTAGGTCCCTCTCACTGAGTCCTCAGTGTGGCCTGCAGACAGGGCTTCGCTTCTCTGTCTGCCCACACCCTTCTGTCTCAGTGCTGTGGCTGTGCTTTGCCCTTTCTACCTCAGGGGTCAGCTTAGTTTTTTTAAGAGATAGACTCCCCTTCTCCCTGTCTGAAGTCAGCCCTCTGCCTTTTAGTCCTGTATCGGTTCGCTTTGTCTTCGCTTTTAATTCTCACTGCAGGATATTTTGTTTTCTTATCAACTGTCTTCACAATTTGCTTCCCTTCTATCTATATGCAGAGAGCCTAGCAGTGCCACTCATTTATCATGTGAATAATGTGCCAAATCCAGGGACTACTCAGTATTTAGCTCATGCTCTTGTTTGGCAGATTGACTCGGCTGAATGTTCCTTTTCTTTGAGACACCTTTATCCTGTAGGTTCTGGATATGCACTACCATTACCTTCTCTGGCTTCTTGTTTTCAGCATCCTTTGACGACTTCTCTGCCATCTTTAAATGTTGAAGCTCTCTGGCTTCCACTTATTGTCAGCTCATATTCTGTGCACTCATTCTCTGAGAGCTTTCATCAAGCCCAGAGATGTAATAATTACTGTCTGTCTATGAATATTAGATCTCTAGCTTTGTCAGAAGCAGCCTTGCTTGTACAGTGAAGGCCTAAATCATCAATAGGCCTAAGTCAGCCATACATGCTTGCTAACACAAAGTCTAGGTCTCTGAAAAAACACTGACTCTAAAGCAGATAAGCTATAAGATCTTGTAAACAGGCAGCCTTGGTGGAAATTTACTAGCCTGGATAAGAACTAGTTGTCATAGACCTTGTGGACAGGTAGCCTTGGTGAAAAGTACCAGTTTAAGAAACAAGTGAATCATAGAGTCATAGTGGCCTGTTTCCTGAACCTTCACCCAGCCGATACCCTGTTCTGGAAGATATCTGTACTCCCCCTGAACACCTATGTTCCTGCATCATCCCCTTCCCCACATCCTGCCTCTATGTGTATATAACCCCTGTGTGAAAAAGTTAAAATTATGGTTTGATCAGAAAAAGCTATAGAAAAGCCATGGTTGTGTTTGCCTGTTTCCCCCATTCATTCTCTTTCAGGTGATCTCCCTGGACCCTGTTTACTGCCCTGCTGGACGGGACATAGCTTGGTCTGTTTCTTTGGCTTCATAGCTATGTATTTAACCACCTACTACCATGGCATTGTGAAGTCAGTATTTAAAAAATATTTTAAAAAGAACACTTGTTCAAACTAGTGTGTCATTTCACCAAAGAGCATCAGTATTCAAGCCAGAATTTAAAATATGTTCTTTCTTTCTGTCTTCAAAGTGTTCATTCCCAACTTCTTCCCCATGTCCCCAGTAGAATATTGCAGTATAGCCCAGCTTGGTCTTGACTCTGTGACCCAGATTCCTGGGTGCTTGGAATCATTCCCATGAACTGCGGTGCCTTGCTCTCCTCTGAACATTTTACATTTTTATTATTTTTCCATTTCATTTGAATTCTATTAATAATAAATCAGCATTGTTTCAGCAAACAACATGCTGCCTGCTGTAGATATGTGTGTTTTGTTTTTTTTGGGGGGGGAAACAGTCCTGTGGAGATTTTGTATCTTAAGTATGGAAATGAAACAAGATGTAGGGAGAATAAGCAGCTTTCTCAGAGGCCTATATTGGCACGTAGAAGGTCTGAGATCTGATTGTAAGCAGATGACATGATGACTTTCCTTTTAGTCTTTGGCATTAAACCCACAGCCTCATACATGCTAAGCTCTGCTCTTCTGCGGAACTGTTTTTCAGCTCCCAAAGCCTTACTGTTTGTTAATCATCATTGTTTGCTTTCTAATTCCTGCCTCTGTCAGCTCAGGGCGTGAAAGCCACCTTTTAAATTGGTTCCTCTATCTCCAATCATGCTGCCTTCCTAGCCATTCTGTGCAGTGTGTCCTCAGACCTTTGTGGCTGTCTTCAGTGTTTTTATGTTTGAGAGGGGGTCTGAGTCACTGGATTGACTGATAAAGTCCGGTGCAGCTGTCTTCCTAGTTGGCTCTCACATTTTTTTTTTTTTTTTGCATTACAACTAGTCACTGCTTCCTCCCCTTCACTGCACACATACTTTCAGTATACATAGGTTATTTTTAGTGCTGCATATATGCAAAGTTTCTTCTAGTCACCTACATTTCTCAAACTGTTCCTCTGAAATACCTCCTGTTTATGTAGCTACTGAAGAAGCTCATATGTAGCTGTTGGATTGGAGTAGCACCACTTGGAACCCAAGGTTGGAAACTTTATTTATTAAACTATGGGTTTTTCATCATGTACTCATTGTGCACACACACACCTTCACAGTAGAATAAGTCTGTAGCTCTGTGTGTGTGTGTGTGTCTGTGTGTAAGATGAGGGGAGGGAGGGACAGAAAGAGGGAGGAGAGATTTTTAATTATGTAATGATTGTCATTAAGTAATATATGCTGAGTTCCAGAATGATGATTGTCAGTTTTAGGTCAGGGATAGTGGGCATCTGAGCCAAGTCAGATTTAATGAAGGACTATTTATATTGAACCACATTTTTTCACTGTTTCAATATTAATAAGTTTATGATTTCTTTAACAGCTTTATTTCTGTTTCCAATTCACAGTACCTACCTTAATTACCATATAACATGTTAGCTTTTTGTGTGTATCACTTGAAGGGTAGACTGAGGCAGACAGCTGTTTTGAGTGGTTGTGGGCAATGGAACTGCTCTAGGAAGTTAGCAAAAAAAATGTTTCTATGTGGTATAAAAATTGTAGAAGACATTAGGTACAGTTCACAAATGAAAGAACTATCAAAAAACAATTCAAGTACCAAGTAATGATGAATCAGTGTAGAAATGGTTATGAATTGAGACCTTTTATAATTTGACTTATTTCAAGTTTATTAAATTTCTAAGTATTTTAATACTACTGGCCAACAGATAAAATAAAAATATTCTGAATTTAGACTGTTATAAATATGGAAAAGTTGTCTTTGAAACAATAAAAATTAAAATAAGTACCAAATTAAAACCTTAGTGAATTGCATCAATCCATAGGCAATTAATTTGTCTCAGCTTATTTAAACAAATTGTCATTTTCTACTTATTTTTTTTTAACTACTACCTTTAAAATTTTTAGGGCCCAAGAGATGGCCCAGCAGGTAAAGGTACCTGTTGCCAAGTCTGATGACCAAAGTTTGATTTCTGAGGTCCACATGGAGGAAGAAGAGAACCAACTCCCCAGGTTGCCCTTCAACCTCTGTATGCCTGCTGTGACACATGTCCTCTGACCTCTGTATGCCTGCTGTGACACATGTCCTCTGACCTCTGTATGCCTGCTGTGACACATGTCCTCTGACCTCTGTATGCCTGCTGTGACACATGTCCTCTGACCTCTGGGTGCCTGTTGTGACACATGTCCTCTGACCTCTGTATGCCTGCTGTGACACATGTCCTCTGACCTCTGTATGCCTGCTGTGACACATGCCCTCTGACCCCTGTATGCCTGCTGTGGCACATGCCCTCTGACCTCTGGGTGCCTGCTGTGACACATGCCCTCTGACCTTTGGGTGCCTGCTGTGACACATGCCCTCTGACCTCTGTATGCCTGCTGTGACACATGCCCTCTGACCTTTGGGTGCCTGCTGTGACACATGCCCTCTGACCTCTGTATGCCTGCAGTGGCACATGTGTGTCCACACACACAAATGAAATCAATGTAAAAGTAAAATACTTTTTAAAATTGCTGAAGTGGAGCTAAGAAAAGTATTGAGTAAGCACGAGGACCTGAGTGTGTCTGCAGCACCTGCATAAAAGCTGGGCATGGTCGCCTGCTGATGTCACCCCATCACCAAGGAGTGGTGACAGGTGGGTTCAGTAACACATTGGTCATCCCTGCTTTTTTTCTTTGGCATCAAAACTGATAAATGTTGGAAGCACTCTGAGAAGATTAAAAAGTGTTCTTCAAAACTTCCCTCAGTCCAGAATTCAATGAAAAGAGGCCAAATTCTTAGCTACTCAAGGCTTTTACCAGATCCCTGGCTCTTGCTTTAGGAAAACTGAGAAAAACTTATTTTCATGGAAATAACTATTTCTTAGTCTGCTTTGAAGGGTGTTGCAGGCAGGGCATTTGGTGCACATAATGCCGCCTGTTGGTCAGGCTTATGCTCTAGGTATAGTCACATGCACTCTTTTAGAGTTCTTCCAGGGACACAGTGCCACATGAAGACAGAATTCATTTCCTAAAGCTGGTTTATAGAGCTACAAATAGGATTTAAACATGGTGACTAAGAATGCTTCTTTACTACCTATGCACACTCCTTTGGTAGCTGAGGGAGTTAGGATAAAGCCCTTCAGTTTCTCATGCTTGTATGGTATCTCACATGTCATTTGTGTGGGCGGCACCTGGTTGCTTGTTAGGCCTGCTTCTCAGTTCTCATGAATACTGGACATAGACTGTGTTTCTTAGTTATTATATCCCTCTTGATCTCAAACCAAAGTAAATCAGTAATTGGCACAGACATGCTACATCAGAATAGCCAGAAACCTAGATTCCTATTTATTATTAAGTGATGGACTTGCCTTTGCTAACACAAGAGGTTTGTGTGCTGTTTCTGTCTGAAATTCCTATGAATAATGGATTTTGGACTAGAGCGGGAGAACTTGCCCAAAGCACTGATTGAGGGCTAGGATATATTGTTTTTGTTCTCTTGGTGCCTGACATAGGAGAGCCTCAATAACATGGGTTAATAACTAAGCTGGAGATGACCTAAACACATGTGATGAGGTGGGAGAGTCCACCAATGCTCAGAAGAGCCTGTTACTTTAAGAATTGCTAGTAAGATCATTTGAGTCCAATCCTTTTCCTGCTTCTTAGGAAGATATGTAAAGATATCTATATATAAAAGTACACACACACACACACACACACACACAAAGTAAAACATAAACTCAAAGTAAAACTCATAGTAAAACTTAAGGTTTTACTATGTATTTCTTGCTGACCTTGAGTTGTGCAGACCACATTGGCCTTAAACTGTCAGAGATCAGCCTGCCTCCGCTGCTAGAGTGCTGGCTCTGTATTGATTTTTCACTTACCTGTTTCTAACCCATTTGATGTTTGCTTAGAACTTACATTTCTACTTTTTGACATTTGGATCTAGTGGGGCCTAGATACACATACACACTTTTATGCAAGATAATTTAAGAATATTTCCTTTTTCACTATATAGGCTAGTATATAGATTTTATAGTTGGGTTCTTGCCTCGGAGCAAAACAGAGCAAAGGGAAATGGATCCTGTGCTTTTAAGATGTTCTAATGTGTGTTTTATGAACTATAAGCTGTTTCCGAAAACTGAAACTGGCTATTCATGTTTTTACCGTCTATTAGCAAGAATTCCAAAGGCTTTGCTTACCTTCTGAAGGTGAGCGCTTTTTAGTTGTAGTGGTTTGCTTTATAAAAACAATCTTTCAGAGAAATCAAATATACTTGGAATAAACATATTCTCAACTGTGTGTTCACATAGCTACAGTATATGGATTTTCAGAATAGAATACTTTGAGTCCTGTAATTGAAATTGAATATAAACTGGAATAAAATCAATATTCTTGAGACCTATTTTGATTGAATATTGTGTATTCTTTTTCTTTTCCACACATTTTCCTTTTGGTTTTTGAAGATCTGAATTCCTTTTGATTGTTCATGACACCTTTCTTCTCTTAAATATGGTAATCTCCTGTAGTTCAGCTTATTTCAAAGCAACAGCCAGGCAGGATGGCTCAGTGGTAAAGCCTCTTGCTGCCAAGCCTGACTACTTGAGTTCAGCTCCAAGGACCCACATGGTAGAAGGAAAGACCTGACTTTGGAGTATTGTCCTCTGACCTCCACACATGGACTTCACACATGTGTTCCCACCCCAAATAATATAATAATAAACCACAGTCTGCTAAAAGCAGAGATTTTCTTTCTACTGTTCTCTGCTCTCCCCTCCTGCTGGCCACTGATGGAGAGAGCAGAAGCGTTCAGGTTTTAGTAGACTCTGATAAGACCAATTTGTCTACCCAACAAACACTAGTTTTGGATCCAATATGCCACACAACTACTGAATTGTATGTCAGCAGGGTCGTAGTGTGTGCGAAGTTAGAAGAGGAACATGAGAAATGATGACCTGTCTTCTGATCAGGAAGCTCAGTTTCAGGCCACTGTGTTCCCAATGAGTAGCGAGAGGTATGGCAGCTGCCACTTCTGTCCTCGGTAGTCCGTTCCCTGGGCATGCAGACCGTTTGTGCACTGAGAAGTTTTATGAGCTCTAAAGAGTGATTTATGTCCTTAATTTTGCCTTATTGCCCACCAAGTACTGCCCTTTGTCAGGAGGCCTGGACTATTTAATTTTTCAGATCTTTGTCTTCATTAGTATAGCAATTTTTGCTTGTAATCATTGTACTAGACCTCGTTGATAAGCTAAGACACTGTGAGATTCATGGTGTTGACATCTAACCTTGCCACTGACTTCTTGACCTTTCTGCTTCCGAAACATGGATTCATTTTTCTTTTTTGGAAAACTAAGGTAAAACTCCATCTCTTTTTTACACACATTGTGGGCAGTTTAAAGGTTGGTCAGAATCAAATATTGTGCTTTCAAATTTGATAATGTATGAGTGCAGAAGGTTGACCTTTGTTTCATAGTCATACATCAACATGACATGAGCAGTAGATGCAGCAATTACCTTTAGTATATTGGAATAGTGCTTTCGTTTCCATCTTCCATGCAATTATTGCAAAAAAAGTTTTTAATGCATTTAAGTTCCAGTTGTGAAATTTGTGAAGTTTAGTGCTTTTGGAAATAGTTGTAATTTATACAATAAACACATTGTTTATAATTTATTTCCAGCACAAGCTTTGTTTCCATAAGATCCACTTGTTCACTAATAAAGATTGTTAATTATTGCTCTGGTAACAGATTAATATAAAGCTAGTTTGTGTTTTAGGAATAAGTTTTAAGACACAGCTCAAAGAAGTTTTACCAAATTTTTTTTTAAAAAAATACATATGCCAGTGATCAACTGAAAGAATGTTTAGTATTAATAAGGACCTGTTTGTGGTAATACAAGGCTGCATACAGGTTCTGCCATCTGTAGGGCTTCTGCCCTAGTATATGCATTTAGTCATTCATTTTCTCTTTAATGAATGCTACCTCTGAGCCAGGCATGGGAGACAGAAGTGAGACTGAGACTCTGTTCTCAGGAGCTCATAGTGCCCGTGTTTTGTCTAATAGCCCGGCTCAACCATGAGTTCTAAGGTGAAAACATAGTAACTTCACTGAAGTCGTTAAGTGCAATTTAAGTGTGCATTGAGCAGACAGTGAGGAGACCAAGTCTACATTTTTGATTCCACGCTGTACATCAGTATGATGTGAGAAGTCAGTGACTTGTCAGGGGCCTCTTTCATTAAGGGACATTATGGATAGGGAGAGGGTCTCCTTTAGTACTCAGAGATGAGACGGAAAAGCTAGACCAGTGTGGCCCAGAGTGGTAAAGTTCTTGCTGTAGTTATCTTTCCTTAATTGCTCCATGACTCTTGACTCTTTACCAGTTCTCTTTAACGCCCACCCGCTTCTGGTACAGGGATTCAAGGAGTCCAGAGGCCTCTGGAAATGCCTTTGTACAGTTTTGTGTGTATTCACACGTTGTTCTGGGAAGAGAACACAGATCTCATTTAATTTCCTGAGAGGACCGGGAGTCGAAAGAGGGAGGCCATCGTGCCATGGAGAATGTGAACTACTAAACGGTTACTCAGCATCGTAGTGTGTTTAGACTGATGTAAAACTGAACTCTATAAGCTCTCCTCATGGATGAAGCCACTCTGCCAGGCACGAGAGAAGTAATGCTGCACTAAGTGATAAAATTAATGCAAAATTGTGTTCAGTGTGCTTTTGGACTCATGGCGGCTTTATTGGTGATTACTTTTGTATGGAAGAACACCTTGAAATGTGTCACTTAAGTTTTGAAAATAAGAGTACTGTGAGGAAGCAGAGTACGTTTGGTTGTACGTATTATATTTCTATCTATTCCATTCCATTTTATGCTTTAGTTGTTTCCAGTTCTTTCCTTCCTAGGAATCTTCTGCTTTGTAATGATATCATAAAATTTATTTTTTTTTCTCATCCATGTCTTTTCCTGTTTTGTTTTTGCCCTCTCAGTACTGGAGGTCCAACCAGGACCTGGTGTAAGCGCTGCCCCTGGGCCTCTTCCCCAGCACTGACACTTCTTGCAGGGCTATTTGATAACTTTCTATCCTTCTGACACATTGTTTTCTCTCCACTCAGTTTTTAATCCACTCAGCTTGTATGCTTTATAAATTACATAATAACTATATATATGGCTATATTCTTAAAACTGGGTCTGAGCAAGCTGTTCCCTAGATAGGAGCAGAATTGGCTTCTTGTAGCTATTTCCTCAGGAAACCGCTGTTATCACACTCTAGAATCCATCACAGTCCACTGGCTGTTGTCTGGGGTCTTGTAGAAACCTATCACCAGCAAGAGACGGCAGCCCTTCAACTTACTTCTTACAGATATGGAACAGCTGCCGATAGTAAGGACTTTTCTCATCCCATATAGGCAGCTCAGGACATGGGTGCAAGGATGCATAGTATCAGTTCTTACCCCAGTTACTCCTTCTTAACTTCTGCATTGGTTTTTTTTTTTTTTTTTTTTTTTTTTACTTTGAAGTATTTATAGTGAAAAAATACACCAGAATGTTCAGAATGGAAGGAGAGAATCTTTAACTCCTTTAAAAATAGTTTTTAAAATTTAAAAAATTTAAAATGATGTGAGGAATGCTGGTCCAGTACTGAGAGAAAAGTAGATACAATGTTACACAGGGCATATGGTCTGATCTTATATATAAGAGGTGGTGTGTGTGTGTGTGTGTGTAATGTTGCACATGTAAAGAACTTGAAAGAAATATAACATTTTGACTGATTCTATTTCAGCTGTGGGATATGCATTTTTCCCCTCATTTTCTAAGTTTACTATCAAAATTCACTGCTCATTTTAAATTAGTTTTATATACATTTACTATTTTAAAATAAATTCAAAATCTAGAACAATGACCTATAGTGAATCACTGTTAAAGAAAGATCACAAGATCTCAGTTAATACTGAGTTTCAAATTTAGAGCATTTTTATAGGAGTAAAATATAATTTGGGAAACAGTTGACTTAAATTCAGCTCTAAAAGTGGGAGAGAATCAGTCTGGGAAGAAGAGTTTATGTGAGCAGTAAAATCTAGAGACCTTTGTTACCTAGGAAACGGAGAGGAGGAGTGAATGCTTTATGAGCAGTACAGGGTTAAGAATTAGGAAGCCCAGATCACTTCTAGTAGCTTAAAGCTCTCTCCGTTTGTCTGGCACTATGAAGGTCCTCTCCCCACATTTGCATATTTTCTCTGCCTTCCTTTATGTGCACATATATAGACATGTACAGCTCTTTAATTCTTCTAATTAAGAGAAATGAATCAAAGCTTTTGTCTTCTAATAAGTGCTTATTTTTATATTCAATATGATGCCATATTCTTTCATTTCTCAAAATATTTTTTTATCTCACAAATGAGCTTTATGGAGACTGTTTCTTGACTGTGTTCAAATAAAGCCAGCTTTGGATATAAAATTAGAAGTGATTCTGCTATAGTATGTAGTAATGCATTCTAGTCTAGTTTGGTCTAGAATTTTCAGGCAATGAATAACAGTTACTGCAAAATATAATAAAAACCTCATAAGTTGAGAATTTGTGACAGTTTGTGATAGAAAATTAATTTTACTATTTAGGAGATTAGCATGCAGATAGATTATATATCGTATATGTGAGATTTTGTAGGGCTATTGCTTAAGAGTTACTTGTTTTAAATGTCTGACTATGTGTAACAGTGTAATTGGAGGCACTTTGATGTGTTAGTTTCCTATGGTTCAGAACTGTTACTGAGTACTTAATATTTATCCAACCTGTTTTAAGACCTTTTATATTCATCTTAGAAGAATTCTTTGGAATAGATAATTTTTATCTCCATCTTGTAGATAAAAAAAAATGAAATTCAAAGTTAAGTAACTCATGTGAGGTCCCACAGTAAGTGGCAGAGGCAAGATCTGAACTTAGGTATCAGTTGTGTAAGTATTTCATGTCTCCTCTGCTCTTAACCATTTGATAAGGTTAGATTTTTACTAACATTTTCCTTTATCTAATGTACTTTAAAATGGTTAAGTATACTGTAATAATGATGTATAACAATGTGTTATCCAGTATTTGAAGAAGTAAAAACTATACCAAAGAATCTGTTGGTCAGGGTTTCTGAAGCTCTGCTGCAGATATTATTAAGGAACTTAAGAGTGTTCTACTGCCTAGTGACTTCTCTACGTAGTAGTAAAAAGCACTGCATTCTTTCTGCTTGCAGCATTCCCTATAAGTTTCCTAAAATAGCACAGAATAGAATTAGTATGTAACAATACGAAAGATGGCTGAAGTTGCTCTGTGCATAAATGCATAAATTACATTTCTATTCTTGATGTTGAATGAATTTTAAAAACCTTTACATTCTTTGATTTTGTGCCATTTAATAAATTGTCTTTCAGCTAAGCATGATGTTGTATGTCTGTAATCTCAGGACTTGGGAGGCTGGGGTAGGAAGATTGCAAGTTCCAGGCTAGTCTGGATTACAGACAGGACAGTTCCAAGGCTAGAATGGACTGCATAGTAGAAAACTGTCTGAAAAACCAACTAACTAACCAACCAACCAATCAACCAACCAACCAACTAACCGACCATCCGACCAACTGACCAACCGATCAACCAGCTACCCGACCGACCGACCAACCAACCAACTGACCTACTGACCTACTGACCAGTCACCACAACAGAACATCTTTTCAATAAGATATTCCCTGAAAGCATGAAAAGAATTATGCATTTATTATCTCATCAAAATGTATGTTCTCAGTCTACACTATTGATTTTTTTGTTGTTTTTTGTTTGTTTGTTTGCTTTTTTGTTTTTACAAAAAATGCAGACTTCTTTACTGTCTGGATGTTCACTGGGAACCAGTGTTCCTTAGATAGCTTCAACTGTCTGTTTAGCCCAGTGTGTAGCAAATGTGGTTCTCCACAGTTGAAGTAAATTTTGTGTTTTCATTAAGACACTGTACCCCCAAATCAATATTCACCTACATTGAGATTTTAAGTTTTTTGCTAGGATGGTAAAAATCTTAGTTTTAGATTTTTCTTGTGCCTCTGGTTCTTTACTTTAATACAGCAGAAGCTAGGGAGGGAAGGGTATGGATGGCTGCCACCATAGCTCCCAGCCCCAGAGCTTTACCTAGAGGAACAGGTGATAGCCGTTCTTAGTGTCATCTGTGGATCTATAAAGTCCAAGTGCCTGGCCCTGGTACCTTACTTTCTTGTGTGTCATCTGGCTGTGACTAGACTGCTCACCCAGCACTTTCATCTGCAGTACTTGTGTTCTGTTGACTTGGGGGCAAGGATCAACTTTTCCTTTAGTTCTTTATGCACTTACATGTGTTTTTCATAATTCTGATTTAAATGTAATTCTTGTACTGTGGTAGTTGCAAAGAACAGACTCTGTACAAATACGTATTTGCCAGATTATTGCCAGATGTTTGATAGATGGGTAAGCATGAGACTCTAGCTCTGCTAAGAACTTCAGCAGAGTGAGGAGGGGTGGATAGCCCTTTTCCAACCACATCTGCTGGAACTCCCAAGAGAAGTCCTAGGACCTGACAATCAGTCTTCACAGGGAATGGCATCTTTTCCAAGTCAGAAAAGTCTTTTTTTTTTTTTAATTTTAATTTATTTTAACTTTGTACTGTGCTTCATAGAATCACCAGATTTTATTTACATTATTTTTTAAACATTTGACTCATTTTCTTTTTCCTGAGAGGATTGTATCTTTCATAGTTTAAGTGTAGCTATTACATGAGAATTATAATGTAAAATAAAGCTAAAGAGACTCCTGATTGAAAGCTAAAATTACAAATGCTTAAAAACCCCTCCCAGTAAACCTGTATTGATAACTTTCTTGTATTTTTCTCAATGACTTATACTATTAAGAAAATACAGCATGAGATACAGCTCAGTGTAAAGCGCTCTTGCCAGCTCGTGTAGGGCCCTGGGTTCCATCCCTACTATCACAAGTGAGTGGACAAAAGCAACATTTGTACTTTAACTTTTGACTTTTATAAGATTATAATTCCTTTCAGATCTCAGTTCTTGAATGTTGATTCAAAACAATCATTGCGTCTTTGTTTTAAAGGAGTTTATTCATCTTATTTAAAATTCTGTAGAGCTAGAGAGATGGCTTGATGTTCTTGCAGAAATAATAATAATAATAATAATAATAATAATAATAATAATAATAATAAACCATCCTCCAGCTTCTTTCTGTTCTGTCCCCTCTTTCCAACCTACCAACTTTGTGTGCTTTTTATGAAAATAGAGGCAAATCAATTTCTGCGATGTTGAGACATACATTAGTCTATGGGTATAATGGTGAGCCTTTAGGAGTTGGCTTGATGCTATGTCCACTTAGTAGGATAATAGCAGTATGTTCTTCCCCAGAGTCTATGACCTGTCTAACGGCAGACTATTGACTTGACAATGGTGTCCACTGTTTTGGTGAATAGAACTTAAATCCAATTAGAAAGTGATTGCTCACTCTCATGTCACCACTTTTACACATGTGCTTGTTTTGCCAGGGCAGACATTATTTTAGCTTTCCACACATCTTTGCTTGCAAATGTTCATTGCAATGAGTCTGTGACACCATCAATATTGGATCCTCATCAGGACTTCTCCTGGTTACCCTGTTGCTCTAGTGTGATGGAGTTCCTATAGCTTTGAATCAGCAAGACTTGGCCCTTTGATTGGTCCCAACCTGTTCACAGATGATACAGATTTTGGAGTGGGCCAATTCAGAGCCCTGGATCTGAGCTGGTCAGTCTGCTTGCTCTCCCTTATCTGAACCACCAAGGTGAGCTCTTTGGCATTGCTCTGGCTAGGCCACCCAATGCAGCCATCAGGAAGAGGCAGGGTCACCTCTCCTGCTCTTGTGCCCTCAGGGCTAGTTCACTTACACCGGTGCCTCCTGAGGCCGCGCCATGCTGCAGCCTGCAAGTGTCAGGGCCAGCTCTCCCTTGCTCTGTTTTCCAGGCTGGCTCCTGTTCGTTCCCTACTGTGCTGCCCAGTCGAGGTGCAAGGCCAGCTCTCTCAAGTGCGGCTGGTGAGGGGCAGGGCTAGCTCTTCCAAACTCATGACCCCATGGGCAGCTTTCCAGACTGCTGGAGGTAGTGGTGGTGGGGGCTTCATCTCTGCTCCTGTGCAGCGCACAGCAGATGAGTGGCAAGCAGGGTCAGCTCTCCCACACCCACTTTGGGACCAGGTCCAGTGTGCTGCCCGGGTGAGAGATGGAGCCAGCTCTCCATAGCACTGCATCCATGGAGAGGCAAGACCAGTTATGCACAACCCCTGAACATCCACATGGTCCTTGGTGGCTGCCCTAACAAGGAACATTCCCCATGTTCTCTAGTGGTAATATGGACCAAGGACATGGACACTGACTCCTGCTGCTGCGTTGCCTTGGACTCAGACACGGCCTTCAGTGGCAGCTTGGGTTGGGACCTCACCATGGCCCCATGTGGCAGGGATGGCCACTTACAACAAGCTACTTTCCTCCACCCTTGAGTCTCCAGTTCCATCTTTCTTCAGAATGCTCAAGATGATTCATTTCTGTCTCTCCCATCTGACCACCACTTACTTGCATATTGTGGTGGATCCCACTGCAGGCTGTCCACACACTGGTGGGCCCCTGGGTGCCATCCTCCATCTGTGCATGTGACATGGTGGCGACTGGGCATCTATGGCCTGCCTATGCTGGGCATTGGAGGACAGGTCTTTGTCTGTCTTCTTCCTCCTGTGCTGTGCAGCCTAGATTTGATTTGATTTGATTTTTATGAGTCCTAGGCATAAGATAGCTTTGGCTACCAAGCCAGGCATCAAGCTAGGATAAACAAAGGATTGCCATATGCCAGATGTAAGAATAACACCACAAACAAGGTGTCTTTTTGCCTGATGGCAGGGGGGTAGATTTTTTTTTTTTTAAACTGATGAATAGTATTCCACTGTGTAAATATACCACATTTTATTATTCATTCATTATCTGATGGACACCTAGGTTATTTGCGGACCTGGCTATTGTGACTAGGGCAACAATATACATGAATAAACAAGTATCACTATGTTAGACTATAGAGTCTTTTGGGGTATATGCCCAAGATTGGTCTAGGTGGATCGTGTGGTAGATCTAGTTTAGTTTCTTTGGTAATCTCTATACTGATTTCTATAGTGACTGCACCAGTTTGCACTTCCGTCAACCACAAATAAATATATTCCTCTGCCTCACATCCATACCAGCTTTTTAAATCTTTTTAAAAATTTTATCTGTACAAACTAGAATAATCTCAAAGTAGTTTTAATTTGCATTTTGCTGATGGCTTTCATTGCTGAACATTATAAAGCAAAGTGAAAAGGAGGTCCAGCAACAGGCCCAAAGTGGGATCCAGCTCAAGGGGAGGCCCCAAGGCCTGACACTATTACTGAGGCTATGGAAGGCTCACAGAAAGGGGCCTATCATGACTGCCCTTCGAAAGACCCAACAAGCAGCTGAAAGAGTCAGATGCAGATATTTGCACCCAACCAATGGACAGAAGCTGCTGACCTCTGTGGCTGAATTAGGAAAAAGCTGGAAGGGTGACCCTGTAGGAGGACCAGCAGTCTCAATTAACTTCAACCCCTGAGATCTCTCAGACACTAAGCCAGCAACCAGGCAGCATATACAAGTTGATATGAGGTCCTCAACACATAAACAGCAGAGGACTACCTGGTTTGGGTTTAGTCAGAGAAGATGCACCTAACCCTCAAAGAACTGGAGGCCACAGGAAATTTAGAGGTCTGGTGGGGTAGGGTTGGGGGTGGGACATCCTCTTGGAGACAGGGGACAGGGGTTATGGGATGTGGAACAGTCAGAGGGCAGACTGGGAGGGGAATACAATTTGGAGTGTAAAAAAGAAAGATTAAATAAAATTTAAAAAAGTTTCACAGCCATTTGTATTTCATCTTTTGATAACTCTGCTTAGTTCCATGCCAGTCTTTTAAAAACTGAGTTGTTTCTTGATTTTAATTTTTTGAGTTTGTATATTCTAGATATTCTGTCAGAGATAAGGGTTTTCCCCATTTTGTAAGCTGCCTCTTCACTTGAATGATGGCGTCCTTTGCTGTACAAAGAAAGCATTTTAGTTTTATGAGATCCTTTTTATTGATTGTTGGTCTTTAAAATTTTGTATTTATGTATATGGGTGTTTTGACTGCATGCCAGTCTGTGTACCATGTGCATGCCTGGTGCCTAGTGCTGGCAGAGGCTAGAAGAAGGTGTTGAATGCCCTAGAACTGAAGCTACAGGTTGTTACCATGTGGGTGCTGTGAATGAAACCCAAGTTCTCCAGAAGGGCAGTCAGTGCTCTTAATCACTGAGCTATCTTTCCAGGCCTCAAACTGTTGGTCTTACTTCCTGTGCCATTGGAGTCCTGACAGAAAATCTTTTTCTGTGCCAGGAAATTCAAACATATTTTTTACTTTGCTAGATTTGGATATTGGGTCTTATGTTGAGGTCCGAGGTCCATTTGGAGGTCAGTTTTGTGAAATGTGAGAGATAAGGACCAAGTTCTGCTCTTCTTCAGTAGCTATTCAATTTGACCAGCACTGTACTTGGAGACAACTAAAGCCTTTTTAGGTTAGTGCAACACCATCAAACACACTGATTACAGTAACGAGAAGCTGACTCCTCCATTTTCCCAAATGTGGGAAATTCAACTGCATAATTTATAGTAGTAGGGTGGTTGCGTTCACACACTCCCCTGGTGGGTTGGAGGGTAGATGTAAGAAAGTCTATGGATATGGTGGATCACACCTATGGTTTCATTATCTAAGGCTGAATTAAGGTTGTTCTCAGTTTGTTTGAGGCCAATGTTGGCTTCATTGTGAGTTATAAACCAGCCTGCGCTATAGGGTGAGAATTTGTTTCAATGAAAAGAGAATAAAATAGAACAAAAGGTTAGAAAGTCAGAATTTTGAGGAAAAGTTTTATTACAATTTTTTAAATTAAAATAGTTATTTTTAACATATTTATTTAAAATACATTTAAATAATATCTTCAAATGGTATGGCTCATGGTATATGATTCAAATGGGACATAGACTCAAAGAAGTACCTGAGCCCCTCCCCCATTTCTCTTCGACTATTAACAGTCTCAACCACCACCTCATCAATGATGGTAGGCTAAATTTATTGTCAAAATAGTGGGTTATCCCTTGTTTGCTTCTAGACTTTCAGATCTTTCTCAGCTTGTTATTTCCCACTGTGGTAATAATAGAAATTGAAATTAAGGTAGTCAATGTTACAACTTTTGGTAGACAGCTGGGTGGAGGGGAAGAACAATTACTGACCGGAAGGAAATTTACAGTTCAAATGGATTGTAGCTGCATGCATTTCATTAGCACACATAATTGATAGCAATGCTATTGCATTAAAATGATTATTCTTTAATGCCCAGCTTGCATCATTAGCACACGTGTATTTCATTAACATACATAAGCAAGAACATTTGTACATGTGGTAGCAAATGAGCTTTTAAAAGTCATTTTGTAGTTAGTGGGTGTTTGCAAGGCTGATCCACTAGTGTATGTAAATATAAACACCTCTGTATGCTATGGTGACATCTTTAAGTAATGGGAAGTTCAGTATAGAAGTTGTGTCCAGCCTTAAGACCAGTCTCAGCTAAAAGGTTATACCTTTTAATAGCTGAATAGGCTGCCCCCTCAGACATACCTGAGAGCAGAGAATTTATTACATAAGGTGCAATCTCATTGGGTATGCAAGGTAAATAACCTCATTAGGAATGGAATCTGAAGGAGATACAGTGCTATTCAAATAGGGCAAAAGGGGGCCAACAAGGTAGAACAAAGGCAGTTAGGGGAGTCAACCACTGCTTTTATTCTGTGTGGAATAAAATAGATTGTCAGGGCTGCTACTTAAAATCAAGAAGAGGCCTGAGGAGAGTCTTTTTTTTTTTTTTTTTTTTTTCAAAGCAATGGATCAGAACATGGACTGTTCATGCATTAACTGAACAATCTCAAAAAGATAGAAAGGTTGACTCTCACAAATGTATCTTTAAAGGGCGGTAAATGAAGAAGACATCCTCTTGGGCATATGTTTCTCCAAATTGTGGTCATCCCTAATAGATGACTTGATTACCAGTTTAATGTTTCCCATGCCTTGTCTTATGCTAGAGTTTATTTTTTAATTTCATTTTTAATTGAAAGTAGAGTTATTTTTATACACTATATTCTTTTTTTTTTTTTAAAAAAAAGATTTTATTTATTCATATATATGTAAGTACACTGTTGCTGTCTTCAGACACACCAGATGAGGGCACTGGATCCCATTACAGATGGTTGTGAGCCACCATGTGGCTGCTGGGAATTGAACTCAGAATCTCTGGAGCAGTTAGTGCTCTTAACCACTAAGCCGTCTCTCTAGCCTTATACACTATATTCTGATCATGATTTTTTCTCCCTCATCTCCTCCCCACCTCTTTATCCTTCCGACTTCGTGCTTTCTTTCTCTTTCTCTTAAGAAAGCAAACAGGCAAATAAAAAGACAAGCAAACCAGTAAAAATGCAAAGAACAAACTAAAGAAAGAAAATATAAGAAATATACACATGCACACACACATAAACACACACACATACATTGAACATAAAAATTCAGAATTGGAAACCACAATATACAAGCAAAATAGTAAGATTTTTTAAAAAATCTAAACTCAGCAAAATGAGACAACACAATAACCTTCAAAGTCACCTTTAGTTCATTTTGCGTTGGCCATTTCTGGGCCTGGGCCTGGTCTTCTACGTGGTTTATGTACCCAGTGAGACTCCCTTGGAGAAACTAATTTTCCCTTTGTGAGTGATTGTTAATTGCAGATAGATTTAGAATTAGGAGTAGGAGCTTGTGTCTACTTTCACATCTCAGTGCTGGGACCCGATCTGGTTTGGACCTGTACAGACCCCATACATGTTGTCATGGTCTCTGAGGGGTCATATATGCATCAGTCCTGTTGTGTCTGGAAGGCACTGTTTCCTCAGTATTATCCATTCCCCATGGCTCTTAAAGTCTTTCTGCCTCCTCTTCTTCAATGTTCCCTGAGTGTTAAGAGAATGGATTTGTTGAAGACATCCCATTTGGGACTGACTTGGAAAAACCTTGGGACCAAGGTTTCTCACTTTGTGTAGTATCTCGTTGAGCATCTCTGTGTTGATTACAATGTACTGCAGGAGAGAGCCTCTCTGATGACAGCTACATAAGGGACTTAGCTATGAGTATAGCAGAATGTTGTTAGAAAGTCATTGCTATGTTTCTTCAGAAGAACACTATTTGTTTTTCCACTAGGTCCATGGCCTATCTAGTCTCAGGTTCTTGGCCATTTGAGTAGTGTCAGGCAAGGGTTCTGTCTCACTGGGTAAACCTTAAATCCAATTAGATAGTGGTTGGTCACACAGCTTTTGAGACACAATTCTACCAGTGTATCATGCAGGCATTGCATTAGGAGTAAGTTAGCTAACATCTACTTCCACATCTCAGGGCTGGGACCTGATCTGGTTTAGACCTGTGCAGGCCCAGTGTATGCTGCCAGGGTCTCTGTGGCATTGTGGACTGGACACTTTGTAGCAGGGTTGCTGTTTATCTTTCTTCTCTGCTAGTGTACAATGTACCTTTCAGTACAGTGACACTAATCAGTAGGGGTGATGGCTCTAGACAGGTGCCAGCTCGATCTCACTGTGTTCATTGAGACGGATAGGTGTGGCCTTCAGCATAGAGCTTTACCGTAAGTTTGTGGGAAGCAACCAGTAGCCTTGGCAATAGCCCAAGTTGTTTGAGTGTTTTTATGGTTTATAATGGAATTTTAAAACAAAAAATTTTTTTAATTGAGGTAACAAGCAATATTCTCTCACCTGTAGATATTTAAATTATTGTCTTCTATAATATCTATAGTTATTTCTACTAACTCATCATTCAAAAGTTAAATTAGACCTGGCACATTGGCTCAGTGGGTAAAGGTATTTGCTACCAAACCTGAAAACCTGAGTTTGATCCTTGGAACTCATATGCTAGAAGAAGAGGACCTGTTCTTGAAAGTTGTCCTCTGCTGGGCGGTGGTGGCACACGCCTTTAATCCCAGCACTTGGGAGGCAGAGGCAGGCGGATTTCTGAGTTCGAGGCCAGCCTGGTCTACAGAGTGAGTTCCAGGACAGCCAGGACTACACAGAGAAACCCTGTCTCGAAAAACAACAACAACAACAACAACAACAACAACAACAACAACAACAAAAAAACCCAAAAAAAAAAACAACAAAAAAAAGAAAGAAAGAAAGAAAGAAAGAAAGAAAGAAAGAAAGAAAGAAAGTTGTCCTCTGACCTCCACATGTGCTCAGTGGTGTGTACACAAATGTGTGTGCACACACAAAGAAGTGTAAAAAATATTCAGCTTCACTGGAGTCTCTAAATGAAGCATTTCTATAATAGAAAGGCTAGTTTGATATTGGAGGTTATTTTGTTTAGGGTTCTCTCATTTTTAGATTGTCAAAAAAGTAATGCACATAAGACACTTAGATATCTCCTGTAGCAAGTTTCACAAGAACACGGGATTTAGGTCCTATAGCTAACTATTAAGAGCATAGCAGCCATGCGCTTAGTCTCAGAGACACTTCTCTGTAGCCTTTAGGCATTTCCTCTTGTTTCTACAAATCAGTAACAATTCATTTTATCCCTTCATTCACACTGCCTGTTCCTACCCATCGTCTACTGTGGTAGTGTATTCATTTTTTTTTTCGCCAAGTAAAAATTATTACTTTTTATAGCATCTTTTAAATCAGGATGTTGGCTTCTGTGAGACTAGATTATTAAGTTTACTTTTTGTTGATTTCTTACCACAAATGCTTGAGCTTTAGGAGGTCTGTTTTTCCTTCTGTTCCAATTATTTAATTTATCTATCCACTTTACATCTGGATCACGGCTCCCCATCTCGTCCCAGTCCCCCTCTCACTCAGCCTCTCCACCTTCCCCCTCCACTTCTCCTCTGAGAAGGGGGAAACCCCCCTGGGTACCAACCCACTCTAGAACATCAAATCACTCTAAGACTGGGTACGTCATCTCCCACTGAGGTTAGACAAGGCAGCCCAGTTAGGGGAATGGAATCCAGAGGCAGGTAACAGACTCAGGGACAGCCCCTACTCTAGTTGTTGGGCGACCTGCACGAAGACCAAGCTGTACATCTGCTATACTTGTGTGGGTGGGCCTAGGAATGTTCATTGGTTGGTAGTTCAGTCTCTGAGAGCCTGCAAGGATACAGGTTAGTTGACTCTCTGTGGAGTCTCTATCCTATTCAGGTCCCTCAATCCTTCCCCAACTCTTCCACAAGACTCCCTGAGCTCTGTCTAATGACTGTGGGTTTTGGCATCTGTTTCGATCAGCTGTTGGGTGAAGCTTCCCAAAGGACAGTTATGCTAGGCTCCTGTCTGCAAGCATAACAGAGAATCATTGATAGTGCCAGAGACTGGTTCTTGTCCATGGCTTACTTCACTTGGTACAGTCTATCTATAGTCTTACAGATGTCATGGTTTCAATTTTCTTTATAGCTATGTAAATTAGGACTTTATATAAGTATAACATTTTTTTTTATCCACCCCTCTGTTGGTGGGTCTTTAGAATAGTGCTGTTTCCTTGCTATTGCAAAATGCAAACGCAAGTTTTCAAAATGCTCTCTAAAGGTCGTTTGGATTTCACTAGAATCTATGATAACCGTCCATTTCACTCTCTGAATTTATTGTTGCAGAATCAACTCTTTGATGGATTCTGTCTGTCTGTCTGTCTGTCTGTCTGTCTGTCTCTCTCTCTCTCTCTCTCTCTCTCTCTCTCTGTGTGTGTGTCTTTTTTACAGTAGTTTCTGCTCTGATACATATTTTTTGACACTACTGCTTTGAGGCTTGAATTGTTAGTGTTTTTCTCGGACTCCTGGGCACAACATGAGTCTTTATCTGTGACCCTTCTGCCTTCTTAATGCAGGGCACCCACAGTTACACACTCTCAGCACTGCTTTAGCTGTTCTTGGCTGTGTCTCATAGGTTCTGGTAGTTACATTTCATCCTCTTTAAGCTCCTCCGCGGTTTCTTCAACAATCCCCTGACTATTCAAGAGTGTATTGCTCAGCCTGCTTGTATTTGTGTACTTTTTATGTTATTAAATTCTAGTCATATCGCAGTATAATTGGATAAAATTCAAGCAATTTTTCTGATGATCTGCAATTTAAAATGTGGTCTATTTTACAGACAATGCATGGGCTATTGAGAAGAGTGTGTATTCTGCAGCATTTCCGTGGGATATCCTTTTCCATTCTGCAGCATTTCCATGGGATATCCTTTTCCTTGCATTAAGTGATTTCCTCTGTGGTGTGGTTTAATTCAGAGATTTCTTTGATTTTTTATTTTAGAGGACTTACCTAGACTTGAGAACACCACCCACTGTTATTATATCAGAACCTACTGACCTTTTATGTGCATTAGTGTCTATTTGGTGCACGTGTATTTAACATTGTTATACCCTTTCCATGCATTTCATCAAAGTTGAGAAGTTTCACAAAGCTTGAGTCTTAGTGTACCACTCCTACTCCTCAGCCCTCTCCTTTCCAGTGCAGGACAAGGTGTAAAGTACTACTGTCTAGGAGGAGAAAGGTCCCTTTTCTGAACTTTCCTGCAACCATTACAAGCACTTCTCGGTGCTAAGAATATAGTTAGTTGCCCAAACCTATGGAATATAATTCTGAAATAGAATCTTATTTTTGTTCCCTCCCCACTGTCTGCTGTCCTAGCACTCAAGACTCTTGCTTTGTCTGTGGATGCTCTCATGATTAAGATCATGGAGCAATTGTACTCATGTGACCCACTGAGTGTGATTTTTACCTCAACACAGATGTGGCTTTCTGAAACACCTGGTATCTAAAGGAAACCCCACATGTGGCACACTATGTTACCATTCCCAAATTAAAAATCAATGCATTATAAAAGACCTACTAAGGCCTTAACCCAAGATGGCAGCCATAACGGAACAGGGCAGCAGTAGCTCTTAAGTTTCCTGGAGCCCCTTCAGGGACCAGCCATAATATTCTTCTAGATGACTGAGTTTGCACGATTTTTGCAAATCAGCTGGAGGCTTAGAGACAAGACAGATGGTATCGATACCTCAGAAGCAATCCTATTTTACATCTACTTTCATCCATGATGACACAGTGGAGTGACAGTTATGTTATGCAATAGATGTGCGAGTGTGGCCATGTCCCCTTCCTCTGGAAAAGAGTCACCGTGCAATCTTAGGTGATCTGAACTAAATTTCTTTTATACGACAAAGTCACAAAGTCAGCCTGGAATAGTGAAATTCCCATGAAATTAAATTGATCCTCGAATTATTGCCTAAATAATAGAAGAGTAGAAGCTTACGAACATATTAATGTTAATGGGAATGGCTCAGACAGCGCCGTGCAAGGCCAGCTGCGCAGTGCACCAGGCACGTTACAGAAAGCCATTATGCTCATCTTTTCATAGATGCATGGTTTGTTTTATTCTAAAAACATTTGAGGTTTTAAAGTTTTTACACCATGCCTTATGAATAAGAGTGTAATGAGGTTGAAAACCAAAGGAGTGCTCACCACTGTGCTCAGAAATAGAAAAAGAAGCGGCTTTAGCCAAATGGTGTTCATCTGAATCCCCTTTGCTAAAAATCCAATTTAATTTTTCGTCACTTGTCTCATTAACCCCAGATTTAGAGAAATCGAATGCCGTTCGAATAAAATGAGACTGACAATCCAAAAATATTTCTAAAGGGTTTGGCTCTGGCATCGATCTTCCCTTAGACCTTTTGCAATTACATCTTCTCACATTATCAAACTTCTTTGTGCAGCGTATCTGTTTTTATCCCGAAGTTGGAATCCACCTGTCTTAAATGTGTACAGAGCTTTTATTTATGCTTTGAAAATAAGGTAGATAAAAGGAATAAGTGTTTCTGATATTATGTTTTGTCATCTCCAGCTAAGAAGATTGAAATCCTGAGAAACAATTTTCTGAAGAAATGAAATCGTATGCCCTCTGAACCCTTCAGGGAAAATAGCCTTTGTGTTTGTTCAGAATGCGAGACAGGGAAACAGTACAAACCCAGCTGCCATCCAGGATACGTGTGTTACATCTCTCTCTGTCTGGGGGGCCTGGAGTGATGCTTTAAAAAGATTTGGGGTTTGTTTGTTTATTTATTTATTTATTTATGAAATCACTAGTAAAGACAATCCTGGTACTGTCTTGTTGATAGAATTTTCAAATCAGATATATGTATTTTCTGGGGAACTTGTGAGATTGCTTTGAAGCCTTTTCGTGGATGGCTTCACAGAGCACACAAGGAAAGGAGGTTTGGAAAAGCTCCATCATGACAGCCTTTCTGAAGGCATGAGGAACGCCTGAACTCCTGCCCACGAGAACTCCAGTGAGCGTCTTGAAAAGGGAGGGAATGTTTTAAATGACAGCCCCCCAACATTGCCACACTAGGTCTATTTTTCAAAGAAGGAAGAATTACATTTAGTATAAAGAATCTCTGCATATTGTTCCTTCTTGTTCCTAATAAAATGCTATCTGGCTAAAACAATGGTTTTTTTTAGGCTAAAATAAAATTTTGATTTAAAAAATAAGGTCACATAATATGTATAAAAGCATATGACAGTGTATCTATTGGTGTTATTATCAGACCTTAGACTTAGGAAACAAATGATCTTTTATATTTACATTTATGAATCTGTTAGACAAATTAGCTGAATTATACAAATAATATTTGTATAATTGAAGTTTTTAAAAATGATTTATTTTTGTTTTATGTACATTGGTGTTTTGACTACATGTATGTCTATGTAAGGGTGTTGGATCCCCTGGAACAAGAGTTACAGACAGTTGTGAGCTGCCATGTGGGTCCTGGAAATTGAACCCAGGTCCTCTGGAAGAGCAGCCAGTGCTCTTAGCCACTGAGCCATCTCTCCAGGCCCCATATTTTGAAGTTTTACTTTGTAGATAAACTATATATAAAATTTAAATAGTATATAACTTAGTAAAAGTACCTGTCAAAGGCAGTTTATAAATAATGAAAGAAAATAAAACTATCTTCATTTTTATATCCAATACTATTTTAATGCCAAATGGTTTTCAAGCTCAATTACTCGGCTTAATCAACAACGTTGGCTCTCAGTGTTTGGCTCACTCCAAAAGTCTAGACTCGTCTCCGGCGGTTAAAAACTTGGTGCCATTATGGATATTCAGGGAAATAGGTGGTAATCTAGGAAGACTACCTCTAAATAGAGTTCTGGTATTGCTCTGAGAAATCACAGCCTCTGAAGACTAGGGGCAGTGCTGTAGATTAATGACTTTGAAGGGAAAAAGTATACATGTGGGGTTCACACTCTGCCATGTTTAGTTAAAAGTAAGTTTCTTTATTGTGGAATTGGAGCTTATATACCATTTGGACTCAAAATGCATCTATCCCAGATTCTTTAAGAACTCAAGCTATTGGGGGAAGTGCTATGGTTTTTGGTGTATAGAATTACCCAACTCATAATGTTCTGGCAGCAGAGAAGCCCTAAGAGCTTCAGATGAAGTTTGGCAGCAATAACTGAATTTTCAGTTGCTAATCACATTCATGAAAGAGTTTCTTAATCAGTTAGTTATCTGCATATCCATATATCTCAGTATATATATAATCTATCTATCTATCTATCTATCTATCTATCTATCTATCTATCTCTGCATCTATTAATCTATCTATGAATCTATCTATCTATCTGACATCTGTTCATCCACTTGTCTGTCTGTCCACCTATCTCCTACATATCTATTCATCCATCCATCCATCCATCCATCCATCCATCCATCCAATGACACAGCAACTTTTGTTTATAAGGATTATTTTTGAGTATTTTTGTATATATATGACTCTTTTATGTCTGTGTTAGACCATTTGTTTTTACTCTAAGTTGCAGAAGTCAAATTAGTTTAAGACAAATGAGACTATTTTAGAAGACCAGAGAGTTGCCTCATATTCCTTAATTCAAGCAGAAAAGGCACGTGACTTGAACTCAGGGTCCATAGTATCTAGGCATTCAAATTTCCTCAAAACTGCTCTTTCCAATTTCCAGCTGTATTTCTCTTGGCCTGCTGGCTTTACCCGCAACAGTCATACCAACAATTATAGGCAGTGTTGTCTACATGGTGGAGGAAACAGCCAATGATGCCAACCAAGACAACCTGCAACGCAATGAAGTCCATCAATTACCACTTTAGTTCTAGTAGCGTGAATCCCAGATACTAAGGAGGTCTTGTTTAAACCTGGCTGTCCCTATATTGAACACATGGCTGAGAAGGAACTTAGGGGTAGTATACTCAAGAGAATGGAAACTTTGAGCAGAAAACATGACAGCCATTTACTACAATTTCCAAACAGAAACTCAACTTCCCTGGTATAGCCCGTAGTGTCTCACAGGCAGCACTGTAGACGCACAACATGTATTTGAGAATGACTACCTTCCTGATGATTTTGAGGGGTCCTCCAAATGGAATCCAAATAGTTCCCAAACTGTAATAGTGGTGGAGTTAATCCCCCATGTTTCCTTCTTCTCATCTGCTGAAATAACTATGGTGACGTTTCAGTTAACAACATGTGAACAGATCCAGTCTTCCGGAGTTGAAATCTGTATTCTGTCACCTTGGGCAAGTGCCTGGCTCTTTGTGCCTCAGTTTCTTCCCTTATTACATAGAAATAATTCCTACTTTGGGGAAATCTGAAGATTTGATGAGAAGCCAACATTATCACCTCATAAAAAACTAAGGATTTGTCGGGCAGTGGTGGTGCACGCCTTTAATCCCAGCACTTGGGAGGCAGAGGCAGGTGGATTTCTGAGTTCGAGGCCAGCCTCGTCTACAGAGTGAGTTCCAGGACAGCCAGGACTACAGAAAGAAACCCTGTCTCGAAAAACAAAAACAAAATAAAACAAAACAACCCCCCCCACCAAACAAAAACAAACCCTAAGGACTTAACTTTCACTTTTCTTATTATTCTTTTGATAATTACATAATTATAAGAATAAGGTCTACAGGGAAAAATGTCAAGTGTCAATGTGTAAGCCGATCCTTCTGCTTGGGTGCCCCTTGTCATACTCTGTTCGTGCCCAAAGTTCATGTGGTTACTGTAAGTCTAGCTTTGCTCTTTCTGTTGCTCATAGTATTTTAAAGGCAGACAACAACGACTTACTATTTTTGGGGTTGCTGATGCCTTTCTACACACAGTGTTATAACTATGAGACTGAGGACTGGGCCTTATGCGTTTCTGTATTTTCAGAATTTAGTAGATGAAAAGACATCTTTTTTTTTTTTTTTACCTTTTTTTGAATCTTTTAAAAATATGTATTTTTTTCATAATTTTATCTATAATCTATCTATCTATCTATCTATCTATCTATCTATGTAACTTTGATTATAATCCTCTCTGTTAAGGCAAAAGAAAGTTGATGAGATAATTAACAATATATCCACTGATGATCTTGATATTACCTCTGCCATCCTAACTAGGATTCCTTCATCTCATCTTTATTTTATCAAAGTTCTAAAACCCTTCAAAAGTCAAGTCAAGTACTATATTTTCAGTTAGGTAGTTTCTGAATAGACAACCAGCTCTCTTAGCTCAGTTTCCCCCATAGACACAAGACACAGTCAGGTACTGTAGAGATTAGTTTACCCAAGAGTAGAGGTTTTCTTAGAGTTGCATGAGAAAACCTCACATAGTCAAATTAGTGCACATCTCTTCTCCTATGCAGGAGGAGTATATATTAATCCTGGCCTTGAAATTATTAGCTTCATAATTTCTAAACATAGCTTTGTGTTTTACAGTGAACAATGAGTATTTTCATTTCTTATATTCCCATACTTACTTTAAAACATTTTACAATCTTGATAAAAAAAGATTGGGCTTACTGAAATATTTATTTTATAAGTTAGGATTCCTAATTCTATTAGGTTTTAACTTAATTCAAATCGTTAAGTGTAGAGAAGCCAAACAGCATTAAGAAGTCAAGAGAAAACTGCCAAGAAAAGAGATGAATTTGATTTATGCTATCTCCTTGTAGTTAGTTGTCAGTGATCAGATTAAAGAAGAGAGACAAGTCTATGGAAAAAGCCCAGCTGCAGAGCTTTACAAACGTAAGCTGCCACGGAGGAGATCTGATTTCTCAGCTGCACTTCACTGTGCAGCGTTTATGTACAGTAGCATTCACAGTAGCGAGTTAGTTAAACGGATTTGCTTATCTGTGTTTTTGATGGTTTGTGACCTTGCCTTCCCTGCTCACAAATAGGAGGTATTGAATTCAATACATAAGGAAAAGGCTTTGACTCCATTCTAGTAGCATATGCAGAGACCCTTGCCTGTAAAGAAAAGGAGATTATCTGCCTTGGTGAGAATCCAGGGTCATAGTTTCTGGGTCAGACACACAGTCTGAGAGGCACAGCATCCTTCAAGAACAGCACGCTGTGGGCTCTGGTGGAGCTCAATAGAGTCCTTGTCAAGCCCCACAAACAAGTTTTCTCTTGAATTGTTGACATTTAATAGTGACCATTCGTTCTTGGTCACATATTTTTTCTAAGTGTCTGGAACATGTCAGCGGTTACATTAAACATTTTAAATTGGGGCTAGAGAGATGGCTTGCTGTAATACCCATATACATAAAACAATCTTTAAAAAGCATGTAAATGAAAAAATTAAGGGTTGCAAATTTCTCCAAGTACTGCTGAAGTTTCTAGGCTAATTTACTTAACAGCAAGAAAATATTTTAAGGGAGCTGGAGAGCTGGCTCTGAGGTTCAGAGCACGTGCTGCTCTTCGGAGGACCCATATCCGATTCCCAGCACCCACATGGCAGCTCTCAGCCATCTGTAATTCTAGCTCTAGAAGACCTGGGCTCCCTCTTCTGACCTCTGCAGGTACCAGGCACAGATAGGGTGCAAGTGCACTTACACACAGACAAGATATTCATATACATAAAATAACTTTTAAAAAGAAGATATTTTAAAATAGTGCCAGCTTACTGTTATTCTATTGGGTGGCTTTTAATTAGGTATTATTGCTGGATTCTCAAAGCCTAACATAATAAACTGTGTTTTTACAAATGTACATCTGCTGTGTTTCTTTTTTGGTATTTTTGTTATCTTTTACCTCAGTGATCTGACAGATATTTAGAGCCGGATCCTTTTGTCTTGCTAAGAATCTTCTAGCTCCCATCCCAAGACTTTTCTATTCGAACTCAACCTCCCCTCCCCCTCCACCCCCCAGTGCTGTGCCTCTCTCACTCTAAATAGAATCTCCCTCTCACACCAAATATTCTGTGAGGCTTTGATGGAATTAAAAACAATCTCTCCTATGCCTCTTTGCTTTCTCTTCCTACCCTAACATCTGGAAAGCTCTATTCTTGCTCCCTCCACCTTCTGCGGTTTGACCTCTGTAACTCCATTTTAAATACCAAATGGCCACCTAATGTCCTGTGGATGTGGTTTCCCCACGGTACTACTTTAGTAAGGGACTGTCAACATAACTTCTCCATAAATTCTGGTCTATTTGCAACTCTACTTTTTTTGTTTACGATCAGTTCTTGCTCTTACATCCTTTCTCAATCTCCCTCACGGTTAGTGACTGACATTGCTCCTGGTCCCTGCCTCATTTACTGCTGAACTCACTTTCCCTAGATGTCCAGGATTCACTGCCACTAACCTCCAACCTCTCTGACCCCTCTCCATTTGAGACTGCCTTCTCTGGCTCCTAGCTTGCTCACGTGTCCACTTTCTTCAATGCAACCTCTCCCAACTGTTCACTGATAACAGGAACTTAGCTAAATGCTCACATACTAGACAGATGAATGCTTGGTTGGAAAACAGTCCAACAATGAAAAATGCATAGATTTAAAACCAAGTGTTAAATACCAATGTATACTTTAAACAAACAAACAAACAAACAAAAAACCCTTTATTTACCAGATAAGAATGCTTGAGGATCTAAGGAGCAGAATATTCTTTCTTGAAAAACATAGATTGCAAATATACAGTGGTTCACATTTAATCCTTTGAGTAGGAACTGCATGCTACCTTTCAGTGTCAATGTAGCATTTAATAGGCAGCCTCTGTGGGCAGGGGAAAGCCAGCATGCTTAGGCTGATTCCTGACATGGAATTTTAGGTGAAATATTTCTTCTTGTACATTGCAACAGGTGCCAAGAGTCCTCTGGAAATGACACCTATTAGCAATGGTGGCTTAGAACTTCCTCGTGTTTGTAAGCATCTTGGAATCTCTTAGGTCTGCTTCTTCTGGGGAAGCATATCCTCGGAACTCATTTTTTCTCTTCAACATCATTGCTATTAGCAATTACTGTTTATCAGAGCTGAGGTAGATTTTCTAACCTTGAAACTGTTCTTTGCCTGGGATCTGGCAGCTTACTGACCGGGTTCCAATGTGTAACTGAATCTCATTTACCAGCTGTGGAAACCTAATCAGGAGATGGGGGGGTCCTTGGAGTGCTGGGCCTCGCTCACTCTAAATAGAATCTCCCTGTCACGCCAAATATTCTGGGAGGCTTTGATGAAATGAAAAACAACACAGAGCCCCACAGCAAGAAGCTCTCCATTCTTAGCAGCCAGACTCTCCACTTGGCCTTAACAAAGCTGCTAAAACGGCTGCCGTCCTTGAGTTCATTTCCTTGTTATGTTGTTCATAACCTCTGCGGACAATTGCCTCCCGTGGCCAGAGCCCCAAGGTCGCTCAGCTTCTCCTCCTATCTCGGCTCTAACCTCTGCAACCTTTATGGCAAAGAGCCTGATCTGCCTTGGCTCTCCAGGTGGTGATTTTGAATGCTTACCTAGCGGGGTTTGGAGGACTAAGATGGTACCACTCCCCCATGCCGGGCACTGCCCTTGCGTCCCCTGCCTCCTACAGTCTGGAGTTTTAAGTTCCCTTCCCTCCTCTGGGTGTTCGCCAGAAATGTGATCATCTTAATGAGAGACCTCCTTATTTGCTCCTTAGGCGAATAATCCTTGCGTTTCTGATAAGTAAAGAACAAATAAGCCGCCATGGAACTTCTTTGACTTTCAGGAAAGGTGAGGTGTTATGGGTTCATTAATATGTAAACTGTAGTATGAAGATCTCAATGAAAGTGACAAACAAGTGCCATGCTGGGTATTGCTGAACACAGGAAATGGTTGGTTTGAGCTAATATATACTTTTGGCACCACTTCATCTTAAAATCATACATAGCATGGCGCACCAGCAGGCCGGGTTTATGGCTTCATCTATTACGGCCTTGTCACTGTTAATTGTCATCCTTTACCCGTGCAGTATTCTACAAATTGGGCCTATCCAAAGTGACAGGAGGAAGAACATTAAGCATCTGACAAGATGATATCTAAGTTCAATTTCCTACTCTTTACCTGATTTATACCTGCAGAAGATAATTTTCCTTTCTGTCATAAACAGCCCTATAAATCAGCAGTGCTTATGGCGCAGCCGCACCGAGAGCCCCCGGCTTTGCCGCCTCTGTGTTTCCTATTAGGAAGCCATTACTGCAGAATTTTCCTCCTTCAAACAAAAATGATGAAATTTAATACCACTGAGATTACAAAGATTAAGAGCTGAAGTACTGCTGGGGCTTTTCAATTGAAGCAGCTATCTGAGCAATCTTTGCAAAACTCAATAAAAACTGGGTTTCTGCCTTTGACATCATTATCCATCTGTTTGGATGAAATTGCTGTATCATGGTATAAATCTGTGATACAAGTGACATAACCTCTGAAATAAAAGGGAACATTAACTGCTCTATCTTCTGGAGGCCCTGGGACCGGCTGGCTATAAGCTCACTCAAGTGTGATGGCAGTTATTCTGTGTTTTACTAGACTGGAGACAATTATCCTTTGCTCTCCTCCCCTCTTATGACAAACTGTCAGGGCTTCTGCAGAAATGATCTCAAATAGATTTTCTAAAATGCTTAGTACTAGATTGCCTCCATACATTATTTCTTTTCAATGGGCTGAAAATAAAAACCTAATCCACAAATCAATTGCTGCATCTATCAGATGCACATTGGTGCACATTTTATTTTGTTCTATCAAGATTTTATACCGCTTATATCCTCTTCGCAGCGTTTTACATAGATGGGCGTGCTGCGGGAAGGTGGCTCAGCTCCGGGTTCAATGGGAGTCAAGAGGCATTTCACTTCGGGAGAGGAGAAACTCCGAGGGGAGCAACTGCTATAATGGGAGACGTGAAGAGTGCTCTCAGAACCTGTGGCGCAGGCGCAGGTGCAGGTGAGGGCACAAGCCCCCTCAAGCCCTTCAAATGCCCACCACATCAGAGAAAGGGGTTGGAGAGATTCTACTTACCCAGGGGGATTCTACTGGGGATGAACTCCCTTCCTGCCTTCCTCCCTCTCCTCGGACTCATGAGCCCAGTTGAGGTTCAATCTATCCGTAGGATGGGATGCCAGAATCGTGCCTGCCAAGCCCGATCCCTCCAGTAAAGACCTGAGATGCCTTTAAAAACCCCATCTGTAGCCAAAATGTTATTCACTCAGATAAGTGGTTGTGGTACCTCTGTGGGTACAAAACTTTTACAGACTTAGGCTCATTCTTTAATTTAATCTTGCTTCACAGGCCTCCATGTGGTGCTAATACTGCGAGTCTCCGAGGAGCTGGTTACCCAGCCTGGTAGACAAATCAACAAAAGCAATGAGATCCTAAATCTGCAGCACAGGCTATAAACTCTCAACGTGTTCTCATCTGCTGGAAAAGGCATTCAATCTCCAGCAGACACTTACTTTTCGTGTATTTACAGGTTCAGCCCAAACATTAATGGGAAAATTCCATTTCTCAATAAGGTTAAACATACCTCGGACAGGATCGGAGAGCTGGGCTTGGCTGTTCATTCAGAGAACATTGTACCTGCATTCACTCTATTTTCCTTGTATGTCTTGGTCTCTTAGAGCTTAATTTTATTTATTTGAAAATGAGGAGGGAAAATGGAAAGAATTGCAGTGGAAAATGTCTTTATAGACTCTTCCATTGGGTAAACAGCCAAAAAACCCCCAAATCAATTAATAAGCAATCAAACTTACTTAATGTTGTAAATTGCTTAGGGAACCCTTGTAGCTGTTGATCTGAGTCGCTAAAGATGCTAAATTGGAAGAAGGTAAAGCAGCATATTTTTGGAATATGCTGGCATTGGCTCTGTTACTGAAATCCTGTCCAAACACAACATTATTTTTTTTGTTAAATATTTGAATCAATTCAAACATCTGGACACTGTAAGAGTTTTATAAAATGGCATGGACTGAATATTTCACATATCTTCTCATTCTTTGATGGAACTAGGCTGAAAAATAGTTTGGAGAAGATACATTTTTAGGAAAATGTTGGAGTTGAATATGCAAAACCGAGTTGATGATCCCTCTAGTACAGACACACCCAGTGGGAGAGGAAAGTAAGTCAGAGTCTGGACTTTCAAGAGATCCCTAGGTAATTGTGATGTGCAGCCATGGCTAGCTGGGGAACCATAGACAACAGGGCCTACCAGCTGCTCTTCATCTCCATGGCAACAGGGGAAGAAGCAGGCATTAACTGTGGCACGAAGTATTTAGGGTGATGTGAGTTTGCGTTTAATTACTAGATTTGCATTTGTTGTTATAACCCATTAGTGAATATTTTCTCTGTGGTCTGTGCCTAAGATCTGGGTAAGCTGCCTCCAGGTGAGTGCTTTTGTTATAGATTCTTATAGGCATCTACTAAACACACATAAAAGAAAGCTATATTAGAAACCAAGTCAATAAAACTTTTTCTCTAGGGACTCATACCGTTAAAATAAGGGCATACAAAATAAATCTAATTTTAAGTATAAACAATGGAATAAAGTAGAACAGTATATAAGTAAATATAAAATGCACAGATACGTGGTAAAGAGCACTGCTTACCAAGCCGTGACTATTACAATGTATATTTAATCTAAGCCTGGTGTGCCTTGCTGGAACCCAAACTGGAAAGTGAGTGTATTTGACTTTACTAGACATTAGAGTTCTCTGTTGCTTGTTCTCAAAACTCTTTGAGTTTTTGAAAGAAGTGTGTTTTTCCCGTAACATCAGGCATCATGGAGGAAGACTAACACTAATACTGTGTGTATGCTTTTCTCTGAACATTTTGTATTTTGATTGCTCGATCCCTGCTCTCCGTTTACAGAGATGTCTGCTCCTCCTGCAGGATCACATTTATAATGATTTCTTTTTTTCCTCCTGTCAAGAGAAGGTGCTTGCCCAAGTCAACTCTCCTCCCCAAGCTTTCTGTTCATGAGGCTTTATAAAGTCCTTCAGAATGTAGCCTCTGCTACGTATCAAAACCGTGACGACAAGGAATGTATTAAAGTTGAAACATTGCTCAATTTCATTTGTTTTTTCTTTTTCAAATCAGGAAGCGTCTTTAAACAAAACCGAGTGTTGACTATGTGTTGTGTGTGCACCCCCTGATCTACCTTAGGGAAGAGGGTGCTTTACTACCCGAAGTCCACGAAAATCACAGGGGAAGCTGAAGAACGACTACATGGCTTCATAAACAAGTTTAGTTGTGCAAATAGACTTAAAGTTGGTTTTAAAGATCTGGAATTCAATTTTCTCTACTGTGGTTGAATAGCCAGGAAGACAAACAGTGTTTACAACCTATAGTGGCTTTCTCTAAAACTGTGGGGGAGGAAAACACACATTACTTGAAAATCCTTTACATTTATGAAACATTGTAAAAGCAGTGTTATATACGTTGTAGAAAACCAGGGAAATGCAATTTTAAAAAAGTAGAAACAAAAACCAAGCCTCATTTCTTGAGGGTAGAAGAGTTGACACTTTAAATAAAATTTTGAGTTATAAAAATGGTTTCATAACTCAGGAAGGTCTTATAGGAGATAAAAGTTATTTTTGCTAGTATGTTAATATTTGATAATATGTTTAATAGCAGAATACACTAAATGGACACTGTAGGAATTTAAGTAAGGATTCCTAACAATTATTTTGTGTTTTAACTAACCCAAACTGGTACTTACTCCTCATCCATGGGTTCTGGAAAGCTGTCCTCAGGAGACAATCTAACATGCATCGAGAGAGACACAAAGCTAGTTATCACAGAATTATTTCCTGGGACGATACTGTGGGCTAATGGTGTTGCATCAGTAATATTGTGAAGTGCCTACAGACCAATGTAACGAAAAAAAAAAAAAATCAAGCTTTAGGTGCAGTGTCTGAAATATGTCTTCACGAATTAAAAAGCGAATGTTACAAAACACACTGTAAAGCACCAAATGAATGCAATGAGCGCTAAGTTCTTGAGTCTGATTTCTCTCTACAGTTTTCTGCAGGTCTAGACATTTCAATAGTACATATTCTCTCTTATGCATATAATGGTATTCTGAAAACAAAATCGACAACACAGGTTAACAGGCTGCTTTGTTTCCTGGGTACCATACTTGGGATGCAGAGGAAGAGATTTAGAACACCAAGCATCTTCAGAACATTTCCTGTGTTTCTAATCACATGGCAGCTGTTTGTTCCATAATAGTCTGCCCTGAGTTTTATAGAAGCAACATTGTTTAATTGAGTGCTTTGAAGAGACTTCAGAACCATGTAGAGAGCCCAATAGGGGCCCTCTGTGTGGAGGGGCTGGCTTGTAACACAGTTTGAAATGGTTTTCAGGCACAGTTACAGCCCTCCCTGTTGGTTCCCTCCTTTCTCAGGAATCAGTGCCTAGGCACCAACACTCCTACACCGCTTTGGATAAAAACTCATTTCTGAAAAGATAGCCTTGGGAACCAGAGCTAGCAGGAGCTGTCGCTCTTGATCCCTTCCCCAGCCTCAACAACACCAGAAACCACTCCAGATATGGCTCTGTAGGCCAAAACTGTCTGGGTCGGGCTGCCTCACTCTTGTACTTCTCACTGTGAATTTTTTTCTGGAGGGCACAGCACTCATTGCCAGTGACCTTTCCTTTAATGATAGGACCCGCAAAAAGGAGCCTGGGTACTTCTTTACTTTGGTAGGAGCAGTTAGTGAAACAGAGGGAGGAGCTTACACTATAGAACATGAATAGTTTTAGTAACATAGAAAACACATTTGATCGTCAGTATTTATGGTCCCACATCTTGAGTTCAACCAACCAAGAACTGCAAATATTTTTAAAAATTGTATATGTACTGAACACATACCAACATTTTGCTCTTGCCATTATTCTCTGGAAAATTTAGTACAACAATGATTTACATAGTATTTGTGTTGAGTTAGACACTTAAGTTACCCAGGGATGACTTGTAGTCATCACAAAAGGATATAGGTAGGTCATATGCAAAGATATAATTTTATATGAACAACTCAAGCATCACATATTTCAGTATCTATACTGAAATATAGCAGGCCTTGCAATCCATCCCTCACAGATATGGGAAGGATGACTACTCCAGTTCTCCCACTGGGTTGGGTAGGAGGAGAAAACACAAATCAGGTCTTGGAAGACAGGGACAAGAGCTTGTTCAGAGGCCATTCAAGGGCCTGGGCTGTCTGGTACAAGTGACTTTGCACCACCTGTGATCACAGCTGTGTCATCTGGTCAGTGGCAAAGTTTTACAATAGGGACATCACAGAATCACATAGTCCCTGAACTGAAGAGACACTGGATGCTTGGCTTAGGTCTTAGAACTCAGGGTTGAAGAGCCCCTTGTCAGTTGTGAATGCTCATAACAACAGAGACCTGCAAATCCTAAACCAGCCATTCAGTGCAGTGGGATATGCGCTTCTACGTGCGTGTGACAAAGCTCACCCTCCATTGACAGGCAAGCTTTGGTGGATGAGGTAAACTCATAGCAGCTGTTGAGAAACCATTGATCATTATTTTTAAAAATCAAATTCTTAATTACTATATAGTAATTCATATACCTCCAAGGTACGTCATGACATCTCAATACACATAATTGATCATTTCTCAATTTTTTTGTGTTTGGAAAATTAAAAATTCCTTCTGTGAGCTTTTTTGAACTGTAATTGTTGTCAACTCTAGTTCATACTACGTTGTAGAATTTTAGGCACTGTTCCTCCAGAGCTGATGAGATGACTCGGTGGGTAAAGGCACTGGCTGCCAAACCCAGCAACCACCTTACATCCCAGGAACCCACATAGGAGAGAGAACCAATTTTCTCATGTTGTTCTTGGGCTTCCACAGGTATGCCATGGTGTTTTACATGCAAGAACATGTGCATGCGCGCACACACACATATACACACATAAACACACACAATTAAATAATAATGTTCTTAAAATTTAGAATTGGCATACATGACTTTCTATATTTCAAATAGAGTTATATAAGATCTGTGGACTTAAAGATTCTTATTAAATTTATAAATCTCAGTAGTGTGTTTTAAATTTTTCTTTTACCTTTAACAGTGTACCTTAATTTTCTTTTTATATTAGTAAATCACTATTTTTGTGATTGGATAGTGTCTACATGGAATGATATATCTTAATTTTTTTAAAGATTTTTTTTTTGATACAAGATTTCTTTGTGTAGCCCTGGCTGTCTTGAAACTCCCTCTATAGACCCAGCCTAGCTTTGAACTCAGAGATCCACCTACTTTGCCTCTGAGTGCTGGGATTAAATGTATGTGACAACACCACCTGGCTTAAAGATTCATTTTTATTATTTCTAATTACATGTCTGCACATGTACGTGGCTATGTGCATATGAGTGCAAACGTTCCTGGGAGCCGGAGACACTGGAGTTGGTGTTACAGACAGTTGTGTGTTGTGGAAGCTGAAACTGAACCCAAGTCCTCTGAAATAGCAGCAAGTGCTCTTAACTTCTAACTCTCCAGTTCCTCTTAATTTGTTTTAAATGCCCTGTTTATAGACTTTTCATTTACTTTCAATTTATTTTATTAATAGTACTCCATTATTTTAAGTTATTAGTGGTTATAGAATACCAGTGTGAGAAATGATATGTATTGACTTTCCAAATATCTCCTTTGCTTACATTTCTAAAAGTAGACTCAGTGGGTTTAAACCATATACATTTACAATTTGACTTCAACAGCCAATGTGCTGTCACAAGCTTCTTCCATTTTGTCATAAACTAGGCTCCAGTCACAGTCAGAGTCTTTGATGCCATCAGCTCTTCTCTTGTGTTATCAGAGTCTTAGAGCTGAGCACTCCAAAAATCTCTTTTTCTCTTCATTTTGACCACTTGTGGGTCTCAGTGTTAGCATTTACTACAAAAAGAAGCTTCTCTGAGGAGGGCTGAGAGACACACTTAGCTATGTATAAAGATAAGAACTTAGGCAGTTTAATAGTATATACATTTAACAGAATAATAGTATTGGGTTCTACCTTAGGGCCTATGACTTAGCTAGCCTTCTGGTTTAATGGTACCAGGCATGGGTTCTATCTTATGGAGTGGGCTTTAAGTCCACTCAGAAAGTGGTTGGTTACTTCCATAACAGCCTTGCTGCTCTTGGTATCTTGCCAAGCTAATGGTTACTGTAGTCTACAGGTTGGTAACACTGTTGATAATTTTTCCTCCTCCTGTAGCATTCTTAGACCAGCCCAGCACTGTGAACACTAGCCAGTAGGGATGAAGCTTCCAGGTTAGTACCAGCTTGAATTCTCCACGACCCGTGATACTGGTATGTGGGATCTTATCATCATGTTTTGAAGTGTAACTATGGTCATGACAATAGCCTGTAATATTTGTGAGAGTTCAATAAAGGAGGACCAACAGCTTGAAAAGAGGTAACTCATACGTGGCATTGGTCTTTTTACTTGCTGGTCTATGATGTCTGGAAGACGCATTGTCTCCCTATTATAGGATAACTCCATTGCTTCAATTTTCAGACAAGGTTTTACTTTATAACCCAATCTAGCCTGAAGTTCATAATATAGCTCAGGTTAGACTCTTGCCCCTTTCTCCTGTGTGCTGGGATCACAGGCATAAGTCACTATTCTTTCATTTCTTTGCATTTCTGGAAACCATTGCATTGTATGGATATACTATATTTATTTATCCCCCTATCAGATGATATATATTTAGGTTTGTCTTCAAGCTTGTCTACAGAGAACAAGGCTTTGCATGTTCATGTACAGGTCATGTAGATATGACCAAATGCTTTTTTAAAAAAAGTTTAATTCAGATCCTACCAATCTTATGTTTGAAGTCTTCATTGCTTCTTCATTCCACTTGGATTAGAAGTCAAGAGGCCCTATGGCAAGGCCTTACCCAGGCTGACCTAGCAATTCTCTGACAGATTACATCACCTCTCAACTCCAGCTGGCTCACCGTACCGCTTCCTATTACCCTTGCATATGCAGTTCCAGCCACACTGGCTCTGCTTCCGTCTGAGCACATCATGCCCACAGGCTTCTGACTCACTCTCCTGCCTGTCTGCAACACTCTTCCCACAAATACGAATGTGGCGTCTGAGTACATCTCTTTTAGGTCTTTGCCCAAATGTCACTTTTTAAAAATTTCCTTCATCACTGCATCAAAAATAGGACCCGCAGCCCTCGCCAATCCCTCTGCTTTATTTCACTTTCCTCATGACGGCAACATCTGGTGTTTCATGTGTTATTTATTCCGTGTCTTTACCCCCACCAGAGGTGAACTTCACAAGGACGTATTTCATAACTGGAGCAGTGTAGGCACACGGGAGACACTTGGATCTATGCAATGAGTATGAACTTAGTGGATTGGGTATACTGCCTGCAACAATGACCCGGCATCTGAAGTAATCACGGATGTCAGCATCCAGAGTCAGAAATGAGGATTTCATGGAGGTGAGCAGTCATACTCCAAGAGTGGGATGTCAGGCACAGACTGATATTTTGGTGAGCATTATTCTCTAGGGTGAATGTTGCAGTGCTAGGTGGAGCTAAGCGTGAGGAAGCCCCCGGTCAGGAGTATAGACAGGCTTTTGACACACATAGCCTGTGCATAATCTCCTTGTGTTACTAAACAACCTGGACCAAAGCGCCAAAAGTATTCAGGGAAGTAGCAAACCAGCAACAGACCGGTGTATGAGACTGTTGAGCACCCACCAAGGTCAGCTGCCGCTCTCTCCCCACTTGCCAGAATAATCTGAGGGGAGGGGCACACTTCCTGTTTGCCAGATCATCTGAGCTCAAGACAAGCTGTACAGTCTGTATTCTACATGAGATCTTCTGTTCATAAAATACTCAGTGCACATGGAAGCATTGTAAAGACACCGTTCCAGGCAAACAGAATGAACACAAGGATGTGCTTGGTACCCTTTGACAGGGGCATCTCTCCAGCAGAATAAGTTGTTCAATTGCACTGTCTTTATGGGCCCAGCCTCCAGGTTATGTGTTGGAAGGTATCTTATTCCTGCCGACAGTTGCATACCCTTCTCTCATTGATGGGGTCCCAGGCATGCTAGTTGGAACTGGCAGGCAGTTATTTAGACGTTCTACTCAAGCGCTCTTTCGAAACAACTTTTAAATTAAAAAGTTAGATCTCTAAGATTCACCAACTACCAAGTCGGCCTGAAGTTTCCATTACAAGCCTAGAGAAAAATGTCTATACCTGTTTGTTGGTTTGTTTTCTTATTTAGTTCTTAGGACCGACAGGAACACAAGTAACCAACAGAGGCCGAAATGAAGAGTGATGGTAGCTATACTTCAGGTAAGATATGTCTGGCCCCTAAGCCACAAACCCCAGGCTGCAGCTTACCAACAATCCAACACATCCAAGGGTGACAAAGGAAAGGTTACAAGTTGCCCCAGAGGTTGCAGGGATTGAGAAAGATGGGTATGGTTTAAAGAGGAAACTCAAATTATCTTCTCTGTGGCTTAGATGAGGCAGGAAGATGAACATAGAACAGGAAAGTGATACATCTTAACAAAAGTGCTTCTTTTTCCAAGCAGAGATGTAAAACAACTATTCAGCATTTTCTACAGTCCCCTGCTCTCTTTCAGGACCCAAGGGGATGTCTCATTGATATCTCCAAGAGAAAGTTCAAAACCAAACACCAACAAAACTCAGCTGCTTTGTCTCCTGTGTTAAATTTTCTTAAAATTTTTTTAGAAGAGTATTTTATTTTTGCATGGATACTTCAAGCAGCATTGTTTTTTCTTTATGAATATTTGTATGTGGAGGGAGGTGCATGCATCACAGCAGGTATGTGGAGGCCAAAGGTCAACCTGTGGGAGTCAGTTTTCTTCTTCCACTCTGTGGATGTTAGAGATGGAGCTTAGGTCTGGCACCTTTACCAGCTGAATCATCTCTCCAGCTCCCAAATTTAATTTCCTTTGGGCCACAGTAAAGGACATATTTTATGGTGATAGCCATCTGCATTATGGTTAAGGATGTGGGCTCATGGTTTTGCCAGCTTTCCCTACGAGTTGTGGTTCCAATGTGGTACTTACTGGTCTATGGGCCTGAAAGGTCTCCTCCCCTCTTAAGGCTTATTTGCAAGCTAAGAAAAAATAATGCCTTCCCTGTGGTGACTGATTAAAAAGGATTAAATACAATAGTCCAGGCTCAGTGGATGCTGAGCATGTAATAAGTAGCCAATAAATATCAGTTGCTATTGCTGTTATTGTTACTAGACTTTATATTAGACTCCAAGTGGTGTGGAGGTCATTACACCTAACTTCATTGTGTTGGAGATGAGAAAATTGACCCATGGTGCTGGAGGTTCCTGGGTGATTAATCTTTGTTGCTGTTTTGACTGGATCACCTGCACTGGTGTGGCACATCTGTGAGTGTCTGTAAGGACATTTCCAGAGAGGACTGTCACGTGTACCTAGGGCACAGAATGAAAGGAGAAATCCAGGGAAGCCCCACCTCCCTGCTTCCTGACCTTTCACCCCATGAGCTGCTCCTCTCTGTCACACCCTGGGCTCAGTGGGCTGAATGGTGGACAGAAACCATCAAGAAGGACTGAATCTCTGAAACTGTGAGGCTATGCAAAGCTCTCCTCCACAGAGCTATCTATCTCAGATAATTTCATTGCAGCAACTGAAAAGTAACTCATGAACTTACCCAGACCAATTAGCTGATTCCCGCAGAACCAGCCAACACAGCTTCCGGAGCTCTGCCCCAAACATCACTGTCTGGTGTCTGAGTTTTTAATCATTCTGTCCTTCTGCCAGGTGCAGTCGAAAGGGGCTCCCGACAGTTTAAAGGGGAGGAAACAGTAGTTTATAGGCTCCATAAGGCCAGCGACCATGTCTGTGTTTTGGTCTCCTCTGTTGTCTTGTGATATCTGGCATTTGGTGAGTGCTTGATAATGAATAAGTAATTAATGTATGTATGTGGATTGCATTAAATGTGACTCAATAGAAAGATGAGTGCACACACACTCACCACAGCGTGAAGCTGCGACCCTTGAGGACTGCCTTCTCCCTTGGGAGTTGTTACGAGACACATGTCTCCTCACTTTAACAGAAGGCAGTTTATATGAGGGGTTGTTACAGTTGGCTCTCCCCTTTGTCCTCCTCCTCCTCCTCTTTCTCCCGCTTTCTCCTTGGCTTCTCCTTGGCTTCTACTCTTTCTCATTTTCAATCACCTCTCTGCTTCCTACCCTTTACTCTGTCAACTGGCAGAGGCCAGGGTATGTTTTAGTAACAAATACCCTCTAAAGTCAAGTGGCTTGACAAAGTAGAATTTCTTTCTTTCTGAAGCAAAATGGTCCGGAGATCTGGGTGACATTTGGCATCACAGTTGGTGATAAAGTCCTTCAAGTGTTGATAAAGCTTGCCTCCTATGGCAAGAGCTTCTGCTGTCCCTGCCTCCAGGTAGGGTGTCATGAAGGGGCTTTTAGTAAATACTACACATTGCTGCTGCCTAACTTTGACCTAACCTGTCACATGGACCTACCTACGGGCTTAGAAGAGCAATTCCTCCATGAACCACATGAACTGTTTATGGTTAAACAGTTAAAACTGTTCACCTCCATGAACTGTTTATGGGTAAACAGAATTCTCTACCACAACTCTTCTTTCCATGGAGGCTTTTCTGTTTCTCTTTTCTTCTTTATTTTCTTCAGTCCCCTACCTGCTTTCTGGATCTTCTGCTTTACACCACACTAGCAAAGAATGTTGACCAAGGCTCACTTTGTCATGACTCTGGTTTGCCTACTTGATGGCAAGCCTCTCTCATCTTGATGTGAATAAAGGTACTGCAGTTTTCGTCTTTCTTTTGGGTTCCTACGAGGAAGCGCCATTTTGTCTGCAGGCTAAGAGGACTGGCAAGTGGCTGGGAGCTCTGGAGTTATCCCCGGAATCTTTTTTAACTCCCCTCAAAAGTCCGTTCTTTCAAATACCACCTTTCCCCCATCCAAGCCCATGGTTCAGAGAAGCTTGGCTGTACATTTGGCAGCACATAGATTTGGTTGTCTGTTTAAAACCTTGGGTATTGACCATGCATCATTTGTTGATTGTGGAGGAGAGATGACGTCTTAACATAGTCAAGATCTCCAGGTGAGAGTCCTAAGTTGTCATAGAAGTGTTGTAAGTTAAGACGGGGCGGAATTTCTTTGTCCTGATTTACAGTAGATAAAGTATTTAGCTGGGAGGCAGAAGCACGTGACACTGGGAGTTGGGCTCGCTATGGCGTTCATATGTATTGTTGGGTAAAGGCTTTCTTCCTTCCTGGGCTTCAGTTCCCTTCTCTGCTAGAGAAGCAGCTGAATAAGGCGAGCTCTGGGAGGATCACACGTTTATCTAGGACGAGGGTGTGGTATTTTAAGGGGGCTTAAAGGGGGCTCTGTGGGTGCATTGTCAATAGGAAAAAAAAAAAAAAAAAAACTAAACAGGAGTGAAATAGGCAAAGAGTGGCAGGGTCCCAGAATGAGCCAACAGTGCTGGGGACGAAGTGGGGAGGGGTGCGGTGGGTGGGTGTGGGACTGAGGACTTCGTGCATATTAATCAGCTCAAAAGCAGCTCAGGTTCCGGTCCATTTGTTGTTCCTTGTTCCTCTTCCTGTTTCTTCTTTAAGTGTATGAAAATGCTGAGTGTAGAAATACACGAAGCTGTGGACCTGTCTCATTGAGATTTTCAGTACAGACACATCAGCTGTTAGTGATTTTCTCCAAAGTTGAAGGTTATAATTTTTCTATACTTCTTAAGACATAATGGTCTCTTGGAATGTGCCAGTAAATTAGTCATACCGTGTCCTGAGAATTGGTCTCTGTAATACATCCTGGTCTCTGAAAAAGAGCCGCACTTGTATAATGGATTTTAGAAGTCTCCAAAGCTGGTTCAACTAACATATTTGTTAGTCTAATAAATGATATTGCTCTTGTCAAGATTTTTCCATATAGCACAATTTAATAGAGGAATCAATAGTTTCTCAGACATGACAAAAGGATCTGGGTGTACTTTGATGGGAGACACAAAGCCTCTTGTTGTTCTAATGAAGCCAAAATGGAAAAAAAAAAGTTTTTTCGTCTTTCAAGTGTATTTTTATGAAGCTAAAATATACATACCACTTTCTCTAGGAAAATATTTGTCTATCAATATTTGCTCCTGCATTGTCTTTTTAGTCTGTTATTACACATGAATATGCATTTTCCATTCTTTCTGCTTCCCTTTGTTTGATGAGCTGTCAGTAGTAGATGCCACTCTAGGGGGAAAAAGATAGTCTTGAGTCAAGACATTTTTTTTAGCCACTGGGTCTATAAATGTTTTGGTCAAAACATTTACCCACATTTACCCACATTTCTTATCAAGACTTTTGTCACCACAGTGGTTTTGTATAGTGGGAGACCATCTCCTCAAACAATTGCCCTGAGAATGTCTTATGTTCCTATACCATACACCCTGACCCCGGGTGCCTTCCCAGAACCTGTGTTGACTTAGCTTAATGGGTTTAGCATCTCCTTGGCCATTGTTGAAGCTGTTTGGAAGGGCTTTGCTATGACGCTGAAAATATTAGAACAGATGTGTGTCTTGTCCTCAGCCAGGGATGGTGTTTTCTGGAGAGGAAGTGACTTTCACTGCTGCAAGTTCTACTTACTGGTAGAAACATTACTGACACCGACCCTAGCGGTAATCCCCAAACAACTCTATCTTCAGATGTGAATCTAAGAAGGGTTGGATAACAACTGTTGTTAAAAATCTTACTAAGCTGATATGAGGTTGAACTTTGAAAACTGACTAAAACAGCTGAGATCAATGGCTTCAACTCTTAGGGCAGGAAGAGGCTCAGAACGCTTCCAGAGTAGAGAATGAGGGTATCAGTGAGCTGGAGGAGCTGAAGACCCATGCAGATGCTGTTCTCCAGTTAACTGTGCGTTAGAATTGTGTGAGGAGGGTTTGAAAAATGCTGGGGGCCTGATCCCATACTTGAAGGTTACTCATTGATTGGTAATTTCAACCTAGGAGAGTTTTTGCTCTCTTCAGATTTCTGAAGTTCAGAGCCATGCTGTTCAAAGTGGGAATTCTGTGATGGGATGGGATTATGTCACCTTGGGTTTTGTTAGATGTGGGACATTTTTCCAGCTTCCAGAAAATTCTGAAGCCTTATTCATGATCTTGAAAGTTAGTACACACATCAGAATCACCTGAAGGGATTTGAGAACACAGGCTGCCAGACTCCTCATTAGCGGTCACGGTTCTGAGTCTGAGAACTGGCATGTCTGTCAGACTCTCCAGGGACATTCAGATGCCTGGTCTACAGGCCACACTTTGGCGGGGGGGGGGGGGGGGGGGGAGGGGGGGCGGGGGGGAGGGATAGCTCAGCTGTTAAGAGTTTCAGTTTCCGGCACCCATATGGTGCTCACAATTTTCTGCAACTCCAGATTCAGGTGATCTAATGCCCTCTTCTGGCTTCTAAGGGCATGCAGATGGTGCACATACACACATGCAGACAAAGCCCTCATATACATAAAGTAAAAATAGACCTTTCTAGGCCACACTGTGAGCAGCACCATTCTAAAGCAAGCCCAGGAACTTGTCTTGTTTTAGAGTATGCTGCAAAGGTGGCTGTTCTCAGATATTGAGATGTCAGCAGTCACACAGATGGGCCTATGGGACAAACTGTTTTGGCTACACTTTTAATTTATTTTAGTTTTAGATTTTTTTCCCCTAAGATGCAAAGCTCCAAAAAAAAAATAAGGCTTTTTCCTACATGCCATTGTTTTGACTATTTGGACTAGGATAATTTAACAGTTTTATCACTGTGAAATTGCTTGCAAGACTTCTCTCTTCCTCTCTATCCATAGGTTGCTTGAATGAATTAGGCAAATTAGTGGAAGGTTTTGACTGTTAGACACACTTCAATAGTAGTTATTGTTGCCTCCGTGTTAGGAAGGGAATATAAATTATAATCTTCAGGAAAGGTAACACCTTTCTGTTTCACTGATGGTTTGGATCAGCAGTTCTCAGCCTGTGGGTCGTGAGCCTGTTGGGGTCAATTGACCCTTTCACAGTGGTCCCCTAAGACCATCAGAAAACACAGAAAGTTACATTATGATTCATAACAGTAGCAAAATTACAGTTATGAAGTAGCAAAAAAATAATTTTATGGTTGGGGCTCACCACAACATGAGGAACTGTATTAAAGGGTCACAGCATTAGGAAGGATGATCGTTAAGGCTGCCACAGCTGTCTGGGAGGAAGGTGAGGCAGGCACAGAGAGCCCCTTCAGGGTATCCTGATATAGTCTCCAGTTGAGATTCATTGCTTTGAAGTAGGGTTCACAAACTCAAATGTCTCCAAGGACTAGGAGGGCTGGGCACAGGTTGGGTGACATTGAGGCCGTGGAGCTATTTCGTTGTCACAAACATTACGCAGTATAGTCAGAGCAGTATCTGTGGGTACTCGGTCTGTTCCTAAGGTATCTTTCCTAAGAGTCTATTAAGAGACACCTAAACGTATTTAAAATCCTAGGAAATATGTCCAAATTACCAGGCTTTGCTTTCTGCAGTTTCTGATTCCAAGAGATATAAGGGCCACAAAGAAAATACTATTGTCTAATTTTTTTAAAACGGTAATTTAAATGTCCAAGGCTCCAGCTTACACACAAACAGATTTTAACATAGTAAGTGTCTTTGGTACACCGTGTTTCTTTGAAAGTGAGAATTGGATACCTTTCAGCTTTTAGTACATGGAATTAGCAAGATATAGGCCATAAAAAAAAAAAAACAAAAAACAAACAAACAAACAAAAAAAAAAAAACAAAAAACAACAACAAAAAAAACCTCTGTAGGAGAGTAGCCACAATTGAACTTCAAAACCAATAACTTAAAACTTCCAGGGTATGAGCTTCAACTACTAGACCTTCAGTATTCAGACTTGACTGGGTCCTTCTGCATCCTAAGTTATCATAGTATTTAATTTCTATAACATTTGGGAACTAGGTGACTGAAAAATGACTAATAAGAGATATTTCCTTTTACAGTTTTAAAATTTTATTTATCTACTTCTTTTTTTGAGATTATAATGTAATTACATCATTTCTCCCTCAAAACGATCACATGTACCTCCTCCTTGCTCTCTTTCAAATTCATGGCCTTTCTTTCATTAATTATATAATATACATATTTTATTCATTATATAATATACATATTTAATTCATTATATAATATACATATATATCTATACACATTATCCTAAATGTATAAATATAACTTGCTCAGATTGCACAATGTTACTTATATGTATTTTTAGGACTGCTGTTTGGTAGTGATAATCCGTTGTTGGGCTCTTTCCTAGGGAAGACTATTTTTCCCACTCTCAGCGTTCCTTAGTTTCCTGTAGTTCTTTGTGTAGGGTTGAGACCTCCTGGGCTTTTCTGTCTTCATTTTAGCCTTCTATTGCCATTTAACAGTCTATTGCTTTGTCCTTATTCAACCTATGTTTAGGCAGTCATGTTGGTGAGACTTTATGGATGTAGCGTCTGACATCACTAAGAGACACAATCTTACAACAAATTCTGATCCTCCAGGGTTACAATCTTTCTGTTCCCTCTTCCAAAATATTCCCCGAGCCTTAGATGTGGGAGTGCTTTGTAAATGCATCTGTTGAGACAGAGCTTCACAGCTCTGCACTGTGAGTGGTTGTGGTTTTCTGTAATGGTCTGTTGTATAGAGAATTTTCTTTGATGAAGGGCAAGGACTACACTTATCAGGCTAGACCCTGGAGAAGGATGTGCAAGATCTGGCAGGGTGGTAAGAAAAGAACATTTTAAATCAAGCATTGCATTTCTTATGCTTATCTCTTCTCTGGAGGGAAAACGAGGTACTTTCTATCTGTAAAGTTGTAGACTGGTATATGGAGGTTTTGGGGGCTCCACTTGAGCCCCTGACTTTGTATTTAAGCATCTGAGAACTTTCATTGCTGTTCATACACCCAATCCCATCTGTCCATCTCATTGGGGGAGGAGGAATCTTTCCTGACACATGTCCAATCCCATTTTGTGAATGTTTCCTCTGGTAGCTTTGTTGTTTACTTTATAGTTGTCTGAAGCTGCCTGAGAGATGGAGTGGACTGAAAGGAGAGAACACGGTGTTAGCTCCACTGTACCCACAGCTCATTCCTATTATATACTGAACTTTAGCTTTATGCTCTCTAAAGATACGATCTGTTATGTGTTGGCAGGTCGACAGCAGGAGAATTTCCAGGAATGGAATCCAAGGTTGTCGCTATTACTCCTGGAACACAAACGTCGCGTAATAGCCAGAGGGATTTCCTCACGGTCGATGGTGGTATATAGGAAATAGGATTCATCTAAGACATACACATCTGGCTAATAAGGAAGTGATATTACATTTCATCTGTACTATTTCTCCTTGTGTATTTTCTGCCTCTCAGTCCCCATGGAAAGGGTAGAATTTGTATTCCCTTGGATCTCTAGCCAAATATCATCTAATTTCTCCTTAACCAAGAATATAACCTTAAAAAACAGATATATTGGAGAGATCTAAAATTGGGAAGGATACAAGGATGTTGCAGTTCAGAGAATGAGTACATAAATTTTTTGTACTTTGGAAAATAACTGGAAGCATGGGAGCAGGTAGGCATTTAATTAAGTGAAAAAATTTTAGAAAGGAGAAAAACATTGTGGAAACTGAAAAGAAATATTGTGGCTTCTGATTTAAGTCTTGCTGCAAGTTTGGAATATTTTAATCTGTTCATAATGAGCCAAAAAAAAATAGTTTCCAAAGGAGAAAGATGTGGGCTCCTTAAAGCTGACATGGCCTCTGTTTACCACCTCTGCTTTGGGTGTACAGGTAGAACTAATTCTGATAGTGTTCTCACAAACATGGCTGTTTGTCCATGGGAATGGAAATCCTAACCTTGGTCCCTGTCCTATTACCTAGTTCATGCCAGAGTTCATGTCCTTTGTTTCCCACTTACAAAGTGTTCATCATTTCTGACCATATTAACTCAATTCTAACCACTCTAGTCAACAGATTGGTTACTGATACAATGAAAAGTAATAGTTACTTGTTGAAATTTTATTAATCAAATGAGATGCTATGTATAAAGGTGCTTCTCAAATTGATAAATGGCAGAGAGATTAAGGAGATATTATTTAATATGTGCTATGAGGACAAAGCTTGGAAACGCTCTAGTCTGGTCATTGCTACAACCAAATCTCCAGAGTCCAGTAGGGGGTATTGAATGTGGTCCTGTTACAGCGAGTGGGAGGCATCAGTCAGACTTGAGGTTAAACCTTTGCTTTACCAAGCAGACCACAAGGCTCCTTGAGCCTTGACTTTCTCATCTATAACAAAAGAGCTCCATCATAAAGTGTGTGGATCAAATGAATGGGGCATTTATGCAGCAAGGTGCCTGATGCATGCTAACTTAGTAAATGCAGACTTTATTTGCTGAGCTATATTCATGGATGACATTATTTCCAAAGCATACACAGAATAGAAAAAGAACATCTGAGATACTGGGAACCTATGTTTGGACTACCTTGGTTTTTAAGACAAACTTGAGAAAGATACTTGTAGCCCTGATATCTAAGAGGAATCTGGCTGAGAGTTGTTTTTTCCCTTATCCCCCTGTTTCAGCCACCATGTTATTCCTGGTGGAAATGCCATTCTTCCACTGTCCTTGTTCACCACACAAATACTTCTGTTTAAGAAACACATTATCATCAGCTATTAGCTCTCCCTGATATCAATCTATTTGATATTGAAGTAGAGAGATACAGATGGAGGGGGGTCAGATCTTAAGATCAGGCAATAAGGAGACAATTCATTTGCTGTATCTTTGCTATTCCACAGCTATTAGTCAATTTTACTACACAGGGTTTCATGTGTATGTAACACCTGACACAGTTGCCCTCAGTGTAGTTGAATATAAGTAGTTGAATATAAGACTTGGCAGGACTGCTTTAAAAGGACTAGAGATGGATGGCTACAACTGCATCCTGCCTATCAAGTGAGCTTGGCTGATGACCAGTGCAATGGTTTTTTCACAGTTCTGAAGGATGTGGAGCTTAAGAAAAGACATTGAGACACTGGGTATCTGAAGGGATTTCATCATCACATTGTGGAGGGAGCTATGGGATACCCAGCAATCTCTTTAAGGAGGTCACCAGATCCATCCTTGAGGACTCTGACTAGTCCGATTCAGAACCTCATCTCTTATGGGATAGGATTTCAAAATTGAATTGGGAGGAACACAAAGGTTCAGTCACAGAGGTGTGATAATCTAGAACTGATAAGGCAATGAGAGAGGGAAAAAAGGGCACGATGTCTCTAATGGCTCTGGCCCAGTAAATAGAGTGATCAACAACTTTAGTATTTTGGCTACTTAAAAGTTTTGCTTGTTTGTTTGAATTACAAGTTTAACCCCTACTTACAAATAAGGATATTTTTTCATATAGCACCCTTCTTACCATTAAGTGTTTGTTTATGGTCTCAGCCCGCCTTCTTATAGAACCCAGAATCACCAGCCCAGAACGGTCGCACCTACAATGGGCTGGGCCACACCTCATTAATCACTAATTAAGAAAATGTCCCACAGCCAGATCTTCTGGAGGTATTGTCTCCTTTGAGTCCCCCTCCTTTCAGGTAATTCTAGCTTGTGTGAAGTTGATGTGAAACTAGCCAGCACAAATGGCTTGTCCCTTTCACCTGTTCTGGTCTTATATGTGTGAGCTGGTCTGTGCTAAGGACATTGCATGAGTTCTCTGCTTAGGACATGTGGTCTCTACACGTGCTGTTCCACTCTGTTACCTGTTTGCCTTCCCTTGGCACACTTTCAACTTCTACCCATCTTCCAACTGCTAACTCAAGTTTTCGTTTCCCTGTAGAAATGTTTCCTTTCCCTGCTGTGTCAGTGCATCACATGCATTGACCAAACTAGGTTTCCTTTACCAGGACTGTCAAGCAAACAACACAGAAAATATGAGGCATCTTTTATAGTAAAGTAGTAGGCAAATAATAACAATGGTTGTCTCTGGAGTCAACAGGAATGTTGGCTAGAGCCTCAAAAAGGATCAAGACACAGAGTTTAATATAACAAATAGCATCTTTGCTTGTTCAACAGGCCTGGATACCAGTCTACCCAATCAGGGAAGGACCAGTTGCTTATCCTGTGGCAAACAGATACATTTGGACACCTTGATTTTCTCATCTGTAAGAACAGCGCTGTCTGGTAATTTTGGAGCATGGGGTTCCCCAGATTATACAGCCTAAGACTTGGCCGGGTAGCTAAAGAACTAATTTGAAAGGAGATAAAAAATGACATGTCTAAAAGAGAGCCCATTACACAACTCAGGTCGCTTTGTTCTAAGAATTAGAAGCTATGATCTATGGTTTAAGCATAACTCTGGGAACAATTTTTTGTCTAACAGCTTCAAATAAATTTACAACAGCCTTCCCCCATTTCAACCCTCTGAGTTTTAGTCTATAAACTTGCTTCTGTGTCTAAAGAAATTCCGCCTCAGTTCCTTGAGGGTCTGACCCTTGCTGAGCCTTAGTTCATGTTCTTCTGTTCTTGTACTTGACATTATCTGAAATAGTCTTGTAAAACCTTGTTTCTGCTCCCTTCAGAATTTTATATCCTTCAATGAGGCATTTCTCCACCTCTTCCTTCAGAAATATAGCTGCATTGCTTTGGTAACTTTTCATTTAGTAATGTAGATAAATCCTTCATGTTTTAAAAACGAAACAGGTCACCTTCTCTGGTACTACTGCTGTGAAGAAAATAACCCAAAGCAAAGTTGTTTGAGCAAAGTGAACATTTGGTAGAGCTGGGTTCGCCCTAGGAATAGCAGTTGGAATCCTCGGGAGTGGCAACTGAGAGGGAACCCGATGGTTTGGTCTTGGGGAGAATCAGGAAGGCTAACAGGGATAATGGGGTTGGGGGGAGATCAACAAGAGGAGATGGTGCTAGGTACTGGAAACCTAGCCAAGTACCCGGGGCGAGAGAGGACAATCTATAACTGCCATTTTAGTAAATCAGCATAATCCTTAACTACTCTCTAAATATTTATCCTTATATCCACATATGGGGTGGTTCTCACCTCTCATTAACTAAGCTTCTCTTTGTAACAGAAGGGTACCATCACAGAAAGCCACAACTGACTAAAATGCAGGGAGCAAGCGATACAGTTACAGTAGGATTCCTGTACCAAAGGCTCAGGAATCATTGCAGAAGACGGGGCAGAAAGATTGCAAGAGCCAGAGTGACAGAAGTGTGCCATGAGATTGTGTTTCCCAGAAATGTCAGGAAGCTACACCTGCGTCTCAACCTGACCGCCCAAACAAGACCTGAAGAGTGGGTAAGGCTGTCTCCCACAGGCAAGAGCACATCAATTGGTTATCCAATAACAACTGGTCAGCCCTGAAAACATAGACATGTGAATAGCACCATGCAGATAGAGCAGGCTGCATTTATGTATTTAGGAATGGAGGAATAAGAGAGAAGAAAGGAGAGGGTGAAGATGATGCAATTATAGTTTAACTTCAAAAATTATGTTAAAAGGGGCCAGCGGGACAGGATGTACTGAGTAATTGCTCGCCAAGATGTTCTGCGCAGCAGTGCTGCCCTCTGATGCAATCCCTGCATGGGTGCACTTCGAATTATCAGCACTCTTTCTTTTCTTTATTTGGCACTTGCTCACAATCTTAGCTGAAATAGCTAAGATTTGTTTCTGGTAGAGGAGATGTTTGGGGCTTTTGGAAGTAGCAGCCATCCATTAGGAAGTGTTTAGAGGGTCTGTGCTCCACCAGCAGGAGAAACAAAAACACTCAAAGAAGCAGTCTTTGCCTACAGCAGTTCACTGTCTGGTGGAGAAGGCAGACAGACTACCAGGCAGTTGTGGCAGATGACCAATGCTCTCAGAGGCCCAGAGGAGGAAGGCTGTCATGTGCTTTCTTTTTGTGGGCCTTCGTGAAGGTCAGAGTGAAAAGCTCTGTGCTTCAACAGGGCCACTGTGCTTGTGGAGGGAGGTAGACTGTGCAGTGGGAAGAAAGGGCAAGGGAACTCCTTAGTTGACAATTTCTGTTTTAACACATTGCTGTAAGTCTAATGGCTTCAATGTCATCTTCCATTTCTGGATAGCCAGAAGTCACACATGTGTCTCATGGGCTAAAATGAAGATGTGGCAGGAGCTGGTGACAGCATCTGCTTCCTCACTGCTTCTGGAAATCCTGTCTTCTGTTCTGGGTTATGCACCACCCTTCCCTTGCTACATGTTCTTCTCTGATGTTCCTGTTTCTCCTCCCATTAATGAGGACCCTTGATTCCATCGGACTCCCACCCACCCCCCGATGGATAATTAATTTCCCACATCCAACTTCTGAGCTTTGCATGTGAAGCACCCCTTTGGGGAGGGAAAGAGCACCACAAGTTTTGGAGCTAAGACTGCAGACATCTGGGTAGGAGGCGTTGCTCTGTTTCCCACAGTGAAGCAGGGGGGCATTTCAGGAGAAGGGGAAGGAATGCTTGACTGGAGTTATCTGAATGTACTTTATCAGAGGAACAGCTCAAATCTGAAACCATTTTCCTTCCTGTACATTAATCTGGATCTTGTGTTACACCTGTGAAACCTCATTAGTGGCCCCATTCAAGTAAAGAAATGAGCCCCGACTTGACAGCTCCTGGTAAAGAAAAATACAAATTAGACAGTGTTAGTTCCCATAATGAAATGAAGCTGCATGGAATTGTGCTCTGTGAAACCACGTGCTTCAGACAGTTCTGCTGGAACCAGCTCCATAGCAAAGCTACTGTCGGCCTCTCAGACTTTGCTTAGGAACCTTTCTCTTTCTCTTCTCTTCTCTTCTCTTCTCTTCTCTTCTCTTCTCTTCTCTTCTCTTCTCTTCTCTTCTCTTCTCTTCCTTCCTTTCTCTTCTCTTCTCTTCTCTTCCTCTCTCTCTCTCTCTCTCTCTCTCTCTCTCTCTCTCTCTCTCTCTCTCTCTCTTCCTCCTTCCCTCCCTCCCTTCCTTCCTTCCCTTCTTTCTTCTTTTCTATTCTCTTCGGATTTTCAGTTCAGAGCACTATGAAGAAATGTCTCATCGACACTGTTTCCAACACACGGCTCAACTGAGGAACCTTATGCTACCTTTGAGTCGTCACTGGCTTCTCCAGCCTGTGCCAGCCACACCAGTTACTCTTCCAGCTCTGGCAACAACAACTGACAGGGCATTCAGGGTCCACTGAGCTCTGTGCAGTGGTGGATCCTGTTTAAGAAAGGCTTGCTCTGTTGGGTGGGACATAGATAAAGACCACCCCTGACTACTCCTGGCATGGCCTGTTATACTGTGTGTTTCTGAACATGAAGATTAGTTAGCAGCTGCAGTGGGTAGAATGATATAACTCCCCCCCCCCTCTCATTCCTTTTTTTCTTGAATGTAATAACAGTTTAAAAAATTCTGACCATGGTTCATTCCCCATCTCCTCCCAGATCCTCCCACTTCCCCATCCATTCATCCCCACATGTTCTTTCCCTCTCTCTTTAGAAAACAAACAGACCAAATAAAATAGCAAACAAGCCTGGGAAAAATACATGAGACAGTAGAAGAAACATATAGACACAGACAGACAGACAAACAGACACAAATGGTGTGTGTGTACAAACAAAACCCGCAAAAACACAAAATCAGAAACAATAATACATAATCAAAAGTCAGTAAGATTAATAAAAACCATCAAAACAAAACAATATAAGCAAACATTTTTACAAAACCACCATTGAGTTTATTTTGTGTTGGCCTTTTGTTGCTGGGCATAGGGCCTGCCCTTAAGTAAAGTTTATGTGGTGTAACTTTCTTATTGTTATAATTACAGGCAGAGTTTGGTGATGAGGCTTTTATCAACCATGACTGACAAACTAATTACAATGCTCCAAATGTACTTTTCTTTTATATGTTCATCATTTATAATAACATATTTAAATGCATATTACATTTTCAAAATTGAAGAAGAAACTTTAAAAAAGATTAAAAAAACTTCAGGCTTCATGGATTTTTAGTATAGTATTTTAAGACAAGTTACACAATGTTCCGCTGTTCTGAGCATCTTCCAGTGACCTACACTGGGGTTGCCATCAGCCTTTTCCATATTAATTGATTCACACAGAAGTGGTTATAATTGGTGTTAGGGACTTACTGGCTGTGTATGTGGGAAGCAACAATTCCTTTTGTACAGTTTCAGTGTGCTTTGCTCCTAAGCTGGTTTGCTCCTGGTCCTGTGACCTTTCTTTAAGTTCTCAGAGTTTGCATTTGGTGCCTGGTCCTGTGTCTGGCTATCACTTGCACATATACAAATGTCCCCTGTCTGACATTGGTTCAACATCATCTGTGTGGGCAACACTTCAGGTCCAGGTTGTTCTAGACAGAGGGTCAGAGAGGAAGTAGGGGCCTGTTGAGTGTTTGCAGCTTGTGGAAAGTGGTTCTTAGAGTCAGGGGCTGGAGTGTCTGGTTCTGAAGCCAGGAGTTTGCAGTTGTTTTCAGGATGAGGGATGCACAGAAGGAGGTAGGTGAGTGTGTCGTGGATGCACCATAGGAAAAGTCCTACACACTGCTGACAACTAAGACTTTATGAGGACAAGACATGGGAGCTACACAGAGCCCAAACACCAGTGGGGTTTCATCCTACTATGTCTTCTAGGCTATCTCAGAATGTGAAGGCTCTTTCTCTAATGTGAGCTAGGACACTAACAGAACCTGCTTCACAGACTTGCTGGTAAATGAGACAAAGCTTTAAGCCAGGTGGTAAGCACCAGTCCTCTCAACAAATGAGTTCTCTTCCCCCTTATATAAAAGCCTTGTGTTTAAAGTACTTTTAGGTTGTGCTTTGACACAATAGTACCATTTATTTGCTGTTTTTATTTCACAACAAATGCCAAACAATTTGGTGGAGAATTTTTTGTCTACAGCTGCCTTGGATCTACACCAGTGACAACCCATCCACAGTTGGGTAGGCAGCTGCCCAATATGGCGCTCTTGAGAAGTGGATTTTTCTCCCCTCCTTCCACTTTGGGGAAGTATTGGTGTTTGGAAAACTTCCATGGGCACTCTTTGTCTTTAACTTTCTTTTAAAAAATTATAAGGCCATCATAAAAGGAAACTTTCGTATTTTAAAAACATTTCCCTACATGATGATAATGAAGATGGGATTGGGTTTGATGAAGGCCTGGGACAAAGAAGATGTTCTGACAGGAAGCAGGAGCAGTAAAAAAGTATATATATATATATATATATATATATATATATATATATGCACACACACACACGCAAACACACACACACACACACACACACATATATATATATATATGTGTGTGTGTGTGTGTGTGTTTGCGTGTGTGTGTGTGTGTGTGTATATATATATATATGTGTGTGTGTGTGTGTGTGTGTGTGTGTACATGCTTTCCCTGGCAACATGGCAACTGAGCAGACCTATGTCTGATGAGGCTCACCTAGCACCCCTATTTTATTTTATTTTATTTTATTTTATTTTATTTTATTTTATTTTATTTTATTTTATGGGTCTTAGATCTGCAGCTCTGGCTGCATGGTGTTGCTGGAGATTTCTGGCATATGTGGTTTGTGTAGAAAAAGAGAAATCAAGACAATGAACCCTGGTGAGACAGGATGGTAAGACAACCAGATCCAGGATAGAGAAAGAGGAATGGAACAGCTTAGCAAACAATTAGCTGGGGGACACAGGACCCAGATCTTGAACTGGGGAGAGAGGCTAAGAATAAAATTTTCGAAAGTAACTTGAAAGTTTCCTAAAAGACTTAATTTCACTCATCAGAGGAAATCTGGAGAGTTTATTTAATTTGTTGAAGATAAGACATTATAGTTGTTCAGAGGTCACTTGTACCAGCAAGAGGTCAGGTGAGGAGAGATGAAAGACAGTTGAAGGCGAGAGAGGAAGAGCATGTAGCTCAAAGGAAGAAGCCAGCCCTGTGAAGGAAGGCTAGCAGGAAACCTCCACCAGGGACTAGCAAAGAAAAGGATAACACCCAAGGATGGACCTTGGCTCATGCTGTGCACCAGCCACTTTCTTTATGTGAACTATCCACTCGATCTTAGGGACATCCATCTGAAGAAGGTGCCATCTTCTCCACATCCCAGCTGACATAACAAGGCACACACAGGTCGTAGTGCTTGTCTATGGCCCTCTGTGAGTGGCGTCAGAGTCCACACTGAGACTGTAAACTCAGAATCCATGTTCTCTAACATCTCCTTTGCCACTGAAACGTGAAATCGGTCCTTCGGGAAAGCACGGAGAAGTGGCGGGGAAGTTGAGGCTGTAGCGTGGTAATTAATGGGCATCAGGTTTCCTGGTTTGGAAGCAAAATGGTGTGCCTGGGAAAATGCTTTTCTGATGGAGGCTGAGAGAACAGTATTGGTTCATTTTCCAGAGAAGCCAGTTACCCCAAATAGACAAGAGTGGCAGAGAGTTTTTTTCTGGCCACTGGCTGCTGAAGCAGTGCTAGGCTTCCAGGCACCGTGTTCTGCAGGCTGAAGGTAATGCTCTCAGGGTTGGCTTCCCCAGCCTGATCACCCAGCAAGCACGCTTCCAGGACTCAGCCATGTGTCCTTAAGGGAACTTTGTGAGGGCTAATCCCCAGGTAAGCATTTCCTTTGCCAAGCTTGGCTCGCTCTCTATTTACTTGAAGATGAAACCTGTTAAAGCAGAAAAATGGTTCCTACGCTGGATCATTTTCTTTTAAGCGCCATTTCCCATGACTTTTACCAATGGAAAAGAGGGACAAAATCCTTAGACTCTGGGCAAACGATTTTGCCACTTTCTGGTGACATTGATTATAGTTTAGCCAACTCCATAACAGAGCTATCTTATCTATAAAGGAAAATGTAGCTTGAAAATCAGAAGAGACGTTGGGGCTCAGGAACGGCACCGCTCTTAACTTTCAGTGTCACGTTTCTCAGATACTTTGGGCTAAATAAACAGAGGCTCTTCCTATGAAGACCAGTGTCCTTTGGCAAACAAATGGCTCCTTCTAACCAGCTACATCTAACTATGAAAAAGGACAACAAATTAGGAATTAAAACTCTTCAATTGGTATCTAAAAAAAAAAAAACATATCATTTTGCTTTTATGAACACTTATCCAATTCTAATTTTCAACTCTTTCTTTTCTTCTTTTCCCTTCCTTCCTTCCTTCCTTCCTTCCTTCATTTTTTTTTTTTTTTTTTTTTTTTGGCTTTTGGTTTTTTGAGGCATGATTTCTTTGCATAGCTTTAGCTGTCCTGGAACTTGCTCTGTAGACCAGGCTAGTCTTCAACTCAGAATTCTCCTACCTCTGCCTCCCGAGTGCTGGGATTAAAGATGTCTGCCATCACCTCCCAGCTAAGTTTCAACTCTTAATATTATATTTCAGTGAGATAATAGGACACCATCTTCATTGATGTCTTCTGATAGCAGTCTGGTATGTTATTATCTTCCTGTTATTGGACTCCTGAGTCTTCAGTGTCACCTGCAGGACATGGTGGAAGACACCAGCAGAGGGGCATACCCTTGTTTTGCTCTGACTCCTGTCACAAGTCCCAACCTTCCTAGGCCTTAGTTTCCTGTTTTGAATGTCTGGATTTATTGTGATTATTTGGGTGCAGTAGTTTTGACAATTACTGCGTAATGTATTTTAGTTTATGGCACGAGTGGGTTTGAGATCAGAGTTGCTGTTTCCTCCAGATGAACTATATTTATATTTAAAGGGAGTTCCTTTATCTCCCTGGAAATTCCATTTTCCTGAAAGTTTAGTTTTGTGTGCTGTTTACAGAGGCACTTAGACTTTCATGTGTTGTTAATGTTGTTCAGCTTACCTGTCTTCCCCCATCCTTTTAACCTCAGATGAGTAAGGGAAGGTCTATTTGTATTTTGCTGATCTGAGGTTCACTGACTGAGCCTTCTGAATGTGTGGCTCTGTGTCTTTCACCAGCTTCATCTTCTGAGCTGCTATCCCAGGGGTTTCACCTTTTCTCTTCTCAGTCATCTGCTTGGTGTTTTTTTTTCTTTTTTGTATCCCTGGAAATCAACAGTGTTTTAAAATCACTTTAAAATTGAGTTTTTTTTAAACAATCAAAGCTGATCAACATTTTTACCTTTTTTCAAACAATTGAAAAAAAATAAAATTCCTTCATCTTCCGTGATTTATGTATTTGTTCTTTTTTTTTTCTTGCAAGTATGTCCACCCCACACTGCACAAATCCAGGAAGAGCTATGAATGCAGCCCCACACAAAACCGAGGATATTATTGGTGATTTTTTTTTTTTTTTTTTGTAATTGCTTGGTTCTTGAGTGTGAACTTCGCAGATGACAATCGCTGTGTTGCCTTGCTGAAGGTTGATAGCACACTGGAGCCTGTCCCGGGTTCTGGATGCTTTGCCTCCACCCTGCTGCTGGTACTGCCTCACTCCTGTGCCAAGCAACAGCAGCTTTAAGCCCAGAACTGAGTCCATCCCTGGGACTCATCCTCTGACAAAGAGAATGGCTTCACCCATATCTCAATTTGCTTGGTGTGCATGTGAGTGTGGAATACAGAGGTTCCCTCCCTTAAGAACAATAGCAGCAACAACAACCAAATAACAAACAACAACAAAAGATCCCAAAACAACACAACACAACAAAACAAAACAAAACAAAAAACAAGCAAAATTAAAACAAAAGTTATTTTCTTTAGAAGGGCTCCCGGTGGTGCTCACCATTCCACGGTTCTTTCTGAAGTAAGACGATGCCCTTGTTATGACTGTTCACTCCCTCAACTTCTTTTCCTGACAGTTCTGCTTCCAGTACTCCTCAGGAGTGCCTGCCTTCCAGATCATTCTCCCAAACACCTACTGTGTGCACACTTCAAACTCATAGTTGGTTCCCAAGGGACTCACTTAGGTCCAGGGTCCGTAGCCAACAGCATCTAGACTTAAGTATGTATTTACTATTTTCTTTGCTAGCAATTTCTTTTGTATCGGGATCAATTTTCCTCTGCTTGGACTATATCCCTTAGACTTTCTATATGATGGAGTGTGTTGAGTAGATGTCTTAACTTTCCTTTTATCTGGAAGACAATTTTAATAAATATGCAATTCTAGGCTGACAGTTGTCTTCTTGTCACTCGTTGAGGACATCTTTCTAGTATCTTTTAATCGCCATTGCTCATCCTGCAGATTCAGCTGTACTTTGTAATCCTTTCTTAGAAGTCTAAAGTCTGTCTTTGGTTACTTTTTCAGACATATATATTCTAAAATATTAACCCTGGCCATTAAGTTTTTTATCTCAATTATTTTACTTTTACTTTTTTTTCAACATAATACTTTTATTGATTATTCGAGAATTCCACATAATGCACCCTCGATCACACTCACTTTCTGGTCCTCCCATGTTCATCTTCCCACATTTGGACACCCGCCCCCCCAAAAAAAAAAGAAGAAGGAGGAGGAGGAGGAGGAAAAAGAGGAGGAGGAAGAGGAGGAGGAGGAAGAAGAGGAAGAAGAGGAAAAGGAGAAGGAGAAGGAGGAGGATGAGGATTTGGAGAAGAAGAAGAAGAAGAAGAAGAAGAAGAAGAAGAAGAAGAAGAAGAAGAAGAAGAAGAAGAAGAAGAGGAGGAGGAGGAGGAGGAGGAGGAGGAGGAGGAGGAGGAGGAGGAGGAGGAGGAGGAGGAGGAGGAGGAGGAAGAGGAAGAGGAAGAAGAGGCTCCTCCTCCTCCTTTTCCTCTTCCTCCTCTCTTCTTCCTTTTCCTCCTCCTCTTCTTGAATATAGGTACATTTTTATTTTAGACACTTCAAACTGTATACTTTTAGCTGTTCATTATCAAGATTGCCTCAGATTGATACTGTCAACCTGTGTATTATGGATACATGCCACACAAGAGCACATCATAAATGCTATAGAGTATTTATTTTTATTAAAGTATAATTTCTACAAAATAAAGACACAATATTTGAAGTGTGTAGTTCTGTGAGCTTTGCCACACACAGCATGCTATCATTACAACACTGAAGATGCAGTTTCCATGTGTCCACTTGTAGAGATCAGCTGTCCCTACCTTTCACCCCAAACGGTGTGTTGTTACTCTAGAATAGTTCTGTTATTATTATTATTTATTATTATTACTATTATTATTTTATAATGTTCTGTAACTTAGTTCCTTCAAATTTTAGTGTTTTGCATATGGCTTGTTGGTGCAGATTATGACATAGGATTTAAAATGCAGTTTAAAAATGCAGCTCCCATGCTTGCCCTCCATGAGCTATGTGTTTATGGAAGTTTGCAGTTTGGTAAGATGTTTGCTTAACAACAGTCCACGTGTGTGGTTTTTAATCTCTCATATTTTATTTTATTATTTTGGGGGTCAGAATTTCTTATTGTAGCCCTTGCTATCCTAGAACTCTGAAAGCCAGGCTGACATTGAACTCAGAGATGTGTAGTCTTAGCCTCCCAAGTACTGGGATTAAAGGAGTGCACCATCATACCTGGCTTAGTCTCTTATTTTTAATTCAACACTTAGGCTGTATTTTAAAACATATTAAGTGTATTTGTCTTGCATTTGATGTCTGGCAGTTTAATATATGAACTTGAACTTACTTTGAGTTTTGTTCTACTGGCTTTTGCTTTTGGGAACCTGGTGAATTTGTGTGTGTGTGTGTGTGTGTGTGTGTGTGTGTGTGTACACTCAGGGACTACTTCACCATTTACATCCTACTATTAAAGAAAGAGGAATCATATATATATATATGTATATATATATATATATATATATATTTTTTTTTTTTCTGAACACACAGTTCTTGAGGACTGTGTATGGGTTAAGAGTACTCTTCTAGAGAAAATTTGTGCTTATGTCTACCAGCGCCCAGGTCAGTGCCTGTCTATCAGGTCACTCCAGTCCAATTCCAGGTGTGAAATGCCTCTGGAACATTCAGATCACCAAGTTCCAAAACAGACACTAGGTCTGGGCTTTCTTCCCACTTCTCCCTGCTCTCATTCTTCTAGACTCTGAAAACCAAAGCTCAGGCTCACCAGCCTTGTCAACACTTGAAAAGGTGGTGGCACTTGGTGCCTGCTGAAAGCCACCTTCTGTTTGCCTCCCTTCACATCTTGCTCTCACTTAGCCTCTGGCCCTTGCCAATTCATCGGTGACTTTGAACAATGTATCTATTTTGTTAGAGTTTGTCCTATTCTCTGGCTCTGCTCTGGGTAACTTGGTCTATCAGATTGCTGGCCATGAAAGGATCCTGACCTCAGTTTTCAGGAAGTAATTTATTTAACTCAAAAGGAGTATTTCTCCCACAAACAGTCTAGATTGCTCTCTGGATCCAGGAAGAAGAAACACTGTCTCACTGTTGTCTAGACTGTTGGAACCTAAAGCTGTCCTTAGGATGGCCTTTTCTCATCCCTCACTGGAAGCATGTGAAGGCTGAGATGATCCCTGAGTGTGCTCCACCCTCTGTGCTGATGCTGTCCCACATGTGCATGCTCTTTCTGAATAAAGGACACACCCATGACTTCTTCCCCAGAGAGCTGTTTATTTGTATTCTCTAAGAAGCTTATAGAGAAAAGGTTACAATAGCTGATTGTGAAGGGAGAGGCTTTATGTAAACGTGACCAGTCTATAGTCCTTTATTCAGAGGCCTGAGTAGGACTCAGATTTACCTCCAAGTGGTAACACCAAACGGGTAGATCTTAAAAAAACAAAAGAAAACATTTCTGTTGTCAGTCTACAGCTCCACAGCCTATTCCTGTTGTCTGCTATTTGAGATAAATGGGAATTAATCCAGTAAGGGGAGAGACAGAAGGTTAGTCTTTAGTGTCAGGGCATAAGGATACAGGACATTTTTTTTTAATGACAAAATGAGAAACATAAATATATGCATGTATGTAAGGTTTGGTTAGATTCTTTGGTTCCTTTTCTTCAGAGGTTTTAGGGACAATCTATTTTCTTTGCTGGTTCCCTAAAGGAGACTCTGAGTGTGTTGACAACTACTCGAGGAACTGACAAAACCATGCTGAGGTGTCCTATACTCAGGAGGGTTGGAGCTGCACCTCCTGCTGGTATTTGTGACCTCCCTACATCCAAGTAACCAGAGTGCTGGAGAAATGCCAATTCCCTGCCCCGTAGCAAAAGGGCAGTGTTCATTTCCTGTGCAGTGATTATGCATGGCAAACTTGGAATTATCCACGGGAGGAAGGTCGGGTATGATCATTAGAAGCGACTACCAATTTTTAAGGTAAAGAGAAAAGTGTTCACTGATGTAAGCTTCCCCATGCTCTTGTAGCATGCTTTGGCTCTCAAACTTGGGTTTAATTGACCTGCCTGGTCATTCTATTTGAACTAACTGGGTTGGGATATGGGTTCTAAACAAACAAGTAAAACTATTAGAAATCACACATTTCCATACAATTTCTCTTTCAAAGTGCTTTCAAAACTAAAGCCATATCCGGCAGAGAGGCATAAACCTGCAGTCCCCACACTCAGGAGATAGAGGCAGGAGAATCATGAATTTCAGTTCAGCCTACCTGTACAGAATATTACAAAACTCTGTCTCAGATAAATGAAGGCACAGCCCATAGAGCACTCTTCTGTCATGAGCAATGTCCTCAACTTGATTCCGTATACATAGAGCAATCAGTCAATCAAGCAACCCATCAGTTAATCAAAGAAAGAAAAGCCAACTAAAATTCATTCATTGGCTTTCCCATGCCAATCAGCAAAGGTGAGTAGAGTATATATTGATATTCCCATTTGCCAAAAGTGGAAACGGAGGCTTGGCTGGATGTGCTGATTTGTTTATTCTTGCAAACGTGGACAGTATTAGGATCAGCTTTACAGCCTGAGATTTTCTATCTACCCTTTCTTCCTCCTCTCCCACCTCTGTATCTCTTCCTCCTTGCCAACCAAGTGGCCTCTTGCTGTCCATCCTATCCTGACCATTTTGAACATAGGTACATTTATCACCATACAGAACTTCATGTTAGGGTTGGTATTTTACCAACCATGTACATGTGCCTATTAGTAGTTTCTCAGAATAGACATGTAGGGAAAGCATTGGGAATGTTTTGCATAGATAGGTTCTTTTATGTCATGTAATTTCCCACCTGTTCTTCCCATTGATTGTATAAAGCTAAAAACAACTTCACAAATAATTTGACGGTTTAGAGGCAGTATACATTTCAACTTTTCCCTCTCTGCCCTCCAAGGACATATACGCACCCACACCCACCGAGAGGGGGGCTTGGTACATGCAGTTTGTAGAACAGTTCAAGGGAGATGTCCACATCACAGAAACTCTCACACATCTTTTACTGAAATGCTAAGGGATGCATCTCTGCTTATCCAGCACAAAGAGGATGGTTTTCCACTTCTGCAGTTAATCAGGACAATGCTATCGATTGCGCTCCAAAATCCCTGTAACGCCGAGTGTGAAACGAGGGTCTAAACCACAGATTCACTCTCTGAGAATCTTTTATTCATCGCAGGGGGAAAAGGGGAGTCTCCCCTTCTAAGGTCCCCACAACTTTACAGCCTTTACCATGCTTTCTCATCCACCCATGGTTTCTCCAACCCCTGCAGAGCATTGCAGCCATGTCCACAGAGCAGAGGGAGTGGATTCATTATGCTTTCAAAGAGCCTTAGAACATCGTTGTACTTTCTGGCGTACATTCGTTAACCCACTATTTCCTCTTGGCTCAGCCACGGACAAGGGCATTTCATAGCCTCTCCTCTATAAGCCTGGGATGAGAAGGTCCTCAAGGTGAGAGGACACACTTGTGCCTGACTCTGGAAAGATGCAAGCAGTTCTGGCCCACCAGCTGCCTGGTCAAATGATTTAGCTGCTGAGCGTGCCCGCACCCTGAGCTAGGGATATTAGCTGGCCAGCGACCACATCTAAAAATAAGACAGTGACCATATTCCACCTGCCCCACTGTGGCCCAGAATGCTCCATGGCATTTTAGCATGCAGGGCTGGGAGGGTACAGTCTCATGTAGGAAGCTTTTCTTCCTCCTGTCTCCTTCTCAATACAAATCCTGCCATTCAGGAAAATCATTGTCGGAATGATGAGGGTGATGTGGTAGGGTCCTGCCCAGAAGCCTTATAGAGGAAAGTAATGAAGCCAGCCTTTCCTTTTTGGCTCCCTTAATAGACATTTTACATGAAAACTTCCAGGGCTAATTGTGGTGAAAATGTGCCAGGTAGACCCCTTTCATGCCAACCGTAATTAATAACGTTATAGCCTTCAAGGCCATAATGTTCATTAGTTATTAATTAGGAATTCATTTTGTTGAATAAATAATACTTGTGATTGATGATAGAACTTGTAATTGGACACTAGAAGTGGCCCTCTTGGGGCTGGCCTACCAGCAAGGATTACACCACGGCACAGTAATGATAAACATGGTAGATCGTGTAGGAAAATCCAAGTTAAATAATCGTGACACAACCAAAGTGCTCCTTCTCGACATGAGAAGGGTCTGTTGTCAGAGTCCACATGTGTCCTGGGCCCAAGCATCTTAATTGTTTCTGTCCATATACCACTGGGTTTCCATTTCCTCTTAAAACATCCTTTCTGCTTCCCCAAAGCAAATTGTTCTTTGCTAGACAACCCTATTGACTTTGAATTACTCTTACAATAGGTGCTTTCAAAATATTGTCCTGGCACAAGCACTCACACTTGGGATGGGGGGTGGGGAGAGGAGAAGCGTTTTTTCCAAAAAGGTAATGATTGAAATTTTTATTTGAAATGATTTCTTAGATTGAATTCACTTTAGATTAACAGATTTTCCTGCTCAATTGATTTTCTGGCATCCATGTAGTGATCCAGCAGAGATAAAATGGGGGTTCATTTAGTCCACTGCTCAGAGGGAAACCAGAAGCCTAGCAAATAGATGCAACAGCACTTCCTTCTTGCCTGCTCGGTGGGAGCAGGACAACCGGATCCGGCCAGCTGCTGACCAGATGCTGCCTTCAATTAATATTCCAATCCTCAAAGACATTCCCTGCTCCCTCTCAAAAGCAGAGCAGCTGAGTAGTAAAGAGACTCACTAAAGTCCTATGCTATTTTTTTTCCAGAGAACATTTATAATGGTTAAATTGCTTGAACTAAATTAGCACAAAAAATAAACATAGTTTGTACAGTATCTGTAAAACAAATTCCCAATCTTGGGAAAGCAGAGAGACAAAGCCAAGCTTGCATTTAACAAGCCACACAATATGCTTCATTAAGACAGAGCTTTTTCTTCCTTTCTCCCCGCCCCACCTTCCCCCAATTTAAAAAGGGTTAATAAACTTGAAGATATCATTGCTAGTTAAAGAGGTCCTGCACCATTTTAAGGGAAGTAAGAGGCTACAAAGGAGACAGTTAAAAAGAAACGGGGAGACTGTGTTGTAATGCTAACAGGCAATTAACAAACTCATGGGTGTTAATTATCTTCATACTGTATCATGTTCAATTAGCTTAGTCTCTGCAACAAAGGCGACGATGAACAATTGCTTTGATAGGCGTACAGTACTTCATTTGTAGTTAATCGGTTTAAGCCCTGCAGTTGCTAGGTTACCTGTCTCCAGAGGTAAAAGGCTATACAGATGCACTATGTTTAAATGACTACAGAGAACTGTTTAAACTCAAACCATGTATAACTCTTTATTGATTTTTCACAGAAGATCTCAGGTCTGATGATAAGGTTTTGATATATTTTCCTGCTACAGCTGGTTCCTTGGAGTATTGCAGAAAAAAAATCTGTCAATATGCTTCTATTATGATCTCTTGATCTGTGCCTATAAAAACCTTTAGCCGCAGCCCTTATTATAAATAATGGAAGAAGCAATATCTGATTTTTTCCACACCATACTACACGGAGATTTTTTTTTCTTCATTGCCTTTGGATCCAAATCACAGGACTTCTATATCCATGTTCTAAAATAATAAAGAAGATTTTTTCCTAGCTCTAATTAATTTGATTGACTCTCAGCAGGACGGGATCAGCTGTAGCATCATGAACTTTAACAATAACTACCAACTGATGGGCAGTTCACATCAATAAGACCATCACCAGGCTCTGTCTCACCTGTCACCAGGCAGGGAGTGAGCAATAACCAGCCCCCCGCAGATGCTCCCCGCTTCGCGCTTTCTGCCCTATTAGCAATTTATAATGGTGATCAAGAAAACAGTCAGAGGCGAATCAAGACAACTGTCTGGCTGCCTGTTTAATTGGCCTTGTTTGCTTTTTGATAAATGGCTTGTGACTACTCTAGGCCCCTGTATTTTGACTTTTAATAGGCCATAGTGATTAGACTACCAACAGATACTAGGTCAGAACCGAGGAAAGGTGCAAAAAATGTTAATTAATATCAATAATAGGCAATTATTAGTTAGACAGAAGGACCTACTAGCTGGGTGCTCTAATGGCTCAGAGCTAACTGGAAGAGAAGTGCTGCCAAATTAGCATAACTGTATTCGGGCTGCACGGTGTATCCTAGCAAGCATCTGTTATGTTAGTAATTCAAATAGAATTCTTGCCTTTCGGGTGATGTTCGCAGAGTCAGCAATCCCTGTTGGCCATTTCAAGGCACTAACAATACCCTAGTGACTGGTGTCCCTCCAAATGGGCTGTGTTTCAGAGTAAGAATTAAATTGCACTTTTGCTTTGGGCTTGCACCATTGAGGAGCTTAAGTGGGTCACTGTCCTCTGGTCAGCAGAGGGTGGAGGAGGGGGGTTTTGTTTGCTTGGACATCAAACTGACCTTAGAAGGACACATGAAGTGGTCCAGCAGACTCAGGGAGGGGTGGGTGTGAGCTTCCGACATTCCCTTTTTCACAATTAACACTGAAAACATGGCTGTGTCCAACCCGCCACATGAAATGCTCAAATAATTCCCACAACATGATTCTTTATTATTCATTCCTTGAGAAGTGTCTTTCTGTGTGTGGTGTGCATGTGTGTTTGTTGCATGTTTATGTGCATGTATGTGCATGTGTTTATGCATTTTGTGCTCGTGTATGTCCTTGTGCATGTGTGTGTTGCGTTCACATGCACACCAATAGAAGGCTGCCATCAGTTCTGAAGTGTAAAAGGAGGTAAGTTTGGTCAGAGCTTTGGGATGATGAAGTGACAGGGACCCTGTCGTCACCACTAAGGTCACCTTGAGGAAAATTCAAATTATACTAAGAGAATGTTGAAGAGACTTAGAAATCCTAAAGTCCAATGAACCACAATCCAGACAGGTCAAGACTCACCTTCAGGGCTCAGTTGGTTTGGGGAACTGGCTGGAGGGAGAGCCAGGTTCTCTGACATCCTGCCTGGTGTCCTTCCCTTCACCTTGTTCCCCCCTTAAGAAGCTGTGGATTTCTGCCTGTAATTTAATGTCTGCTAAATTTCCCCCCCCCCCAAACCATATTTGAAATATAAACATGAATATCTGCAAAAAGTAATTTTCATTGTATAAGAGAATGACATTTTGAAATAGCGTGTGTTAAACATAGTTTATTTTTAGAATTAAAAAAAAAAACCTGGTTATAAGATTCTAAAACCCACAGCCATCTCTGAAAAATCACACATTTTACTGGGAAGTGAAACTTTTCACATTTTTTCCCAGGGAGGGGTAGGTCACAACTGTTGTTCTTTATTTTAATTTGGGCTTTTCTTACACGTTTGCCCTGAACCAAACAGGGGAAGGAGCTGCGTGTGCTGCCCTTTCCCTTCCCCACCAGAGGACTGACATTTAAGACCCATTTGACTAAACATTCCAGAGATCTTAAAAAGCGCTCCTCTCCCTGCCCCCGTGATGGAATCTGTTTCTTGAACGACTGAAATTGAATTCTGAATTATAATTCATTCCAAGGTTCTTCCTTTCTTTCTTCTCACCCTTTATTCTGATTATTATCCTTCTCAACCCTAAAAATCCCACCCAGGCTGCATTTTGTTGTTGCAATTGTGCTGAACCATTGGGTTTTTCAAAGCCAGACAGCTTTTCTTTCCTATCTTCTCTTCTTCACAAATGCTTTGAAACAAACAAACAAATAAAAACAGACAAAACCCCCTCTTTTTCCCATGAGAAACCATTATATATCTTTAAAACTAATGTTCTCAAATAATTCACTTCTGAGAATATTTTTTTAATATAAATAATGAAAATATGCTACTTTGGTTTTTCATTTTTTTTTTACCCTTTTACTCAACAAATATTTGTTAAGCACCGGGTCAGAATGTAAAAAACTCATAAATATAGTGGTTGGAGAAGTACATTTATAAATTTCTGACTTCTTACTGTGTGGGTAGTTTTATATGTGCCCGCTCCCCAGTCTTTATAGCTACTCAGTGACAGAACTGGACAAACGTTTGCTTTACACAGAAGAAACCAAGACTTAGCAAGTTCAAAGGAATAAGAGGAGTCAGAGTTCCCTAGGAAAGTGTAAGCTCAATGCCCTTTCTTCTTTGTGAGCATTGTAAGAGTCTCCCCAACTCCTCAGAAAAAGCATAAAGCTTGCAAAATAACCAGTAAATTGATCTGAGTTCTGACACCTTTTTGGTCTGCCCTGTGGTGTATATTCTTTGTCCTTTAACAGTGTTACTGTGAATTGTAAGCTTGACTACTTTCTAAAGTGAAAGGGAATATATATATGGTTTGGTTATTTTTATCTCTCTAGAGTTAACTGTGTTGTGGTCTACATGTTCTGTAAGCAGAACTGCACTGAACCTATGGTATGAATGAAAGAAATGCATTGAACCTAGGGGTATGAATGACTGCATCCTGTGTCATTGTTGGATGTGCCACAAAGGCAGAAAATACAGCTAAACCATGACATGATCATTTCTGGTTTTAAGTGATAACTGTCTTAACACAACAAAAAGTTTGACTTAGCTGGATATTCTTTAAGTTTTTTCATAGGTCTGTGTGACCCCTATACTGACAGAAGAAAATGCAAATGGAGTAAGTTGGTTGGGGCATTTCTAAAACTTTCCATTTGAAGCCCAACTCTTTTTTTTTTTTTTTTTAAAGATTTATTTCTTTATTTTATGTATGTGAGTAACACTGTCCTGTCACTGTCTTTAGACACACCAGAAGAGGGCATCAGATTTCATTACAGATGGTTGTGAGCCACCAAGTGGTTGCTGGGAATTGAACTCAGGACCTTTGGAAGAGCAGTCAGTGCTCTTAACCACTGAGCCATCTCTCCAGCCCTGAAGCCCAACTCTTAAGGATTCAATTTCAGCTTGTCTACAGTCATGTTTTTCTACAGGATATTTTCTTCCAGGTCATCAAGACCATCAAGAGCACTGGTGGTACATACAGCCAGCATCCCTTCTTCCCTCTGCTCTCTCTTCCTACAGCCTTCCTCTTTCCCTCCATCTCTCTCCCCTGTATTATATTTTATCACTTGAGAATTTCATGTATGCATATAAGGTGTTCTTATCAAACCCACCTCCATTCCCTCCCCTCTAAGCCCCCCAATACTACTTTTTCCTCTCAGTTTTTTCACGCTCTTTGTTTCTATGAGAACCACTGAAACCATTCAGTACTCCAAGTATGCACAAGGGTGTAGGAGCCGCCTTCTGGAGCATGGGTGGCTTCTCTGCGAGTGCATGTCTAAAGAAAATGGATGTTCCTTCTTCCAAAAGCCATTGGTTATCAGTTCAGCAAGAGGTAAGTAGGGCATCTTGATTTCCGCCCAGTCCATGCTGGGCTTTTTGTTTCTTGGTTTTTTGTTCTGTTGTTGTTTGGACTGGCTTGTGGTTTGGCTCTGTAGCTCTGACTGGTCAGATACTTGTTATGTAACCGGGGCTGCCTCAACTTCCCGAGTACTGCTATAACAGGCATGCATCACAGGCCCGCCTGGCCTTTTCAGCAGCTCTCCACCGTTGTCCCTGTGATACTTTCCTTTGTCAAAGGCATCGCCCTGTAAGTTTCCATGCTTGTACTTGAAACATTCCCATGAGTAGACAATGCCAGCACTGGCAAGATTGCAGCCTGGTTGGTGCTGACAGCTAAACACATCTGGATCTCAGTGATGTTAATGTGAGTTGATGCATCTTAGAGCCACAGGATGTATTAGCACACCCATCAGTTATCTGTCATCATCCAAATATTTTCAGTGTTAAACAGTTTAGAGATAAGTGAATCCAGTAATTAATGCCAGCCTATTAAGATGACATGTGGTCACGATGTTTTCCTTGTAGCAGTGCTCGAAGACAAGCTGCTGTTGGTATGTTGACCAAGACGATGAAGCTGATGAGATGGGATGCATGTTCTCTCTTCTACAGCTCAATGGATACAAGACAAGTAAATGGAAATTTTGTTCACTCGTTGCTAAAAATGGCCCATGCAGTTCTTAAGAGCAAATTCTACATGTGACCAATTATGCCTGTAGTCATATCAAGCACACCACAGGGGCCTATGAATGTCTGATGCCCTGGAATAAGAACCACCTGGAAAAGTGTGCCTCCGAAGTCTGGAGCACCTGCCTTTCAAGGGAGAAGTTTCTGCTTCTGATTGGCACCTTTAGGTCTGATGTGGGCCTGTTTTTGGTGATGGGCTGAAATGAGAAGGGGTATTCCAGAAAATATTCCATTTGGTATTCTGCCAAGGCCTAGCCTTAAGTTACCTTATTCTGTTTCTCCCTCTCTTTTTGGCAAATGTTAGTGTCTAGATAGAAGTGACATTTATTGGGCCCATTTTTATCCATGCCAAAACTTGCCGTGATGACTCCTAAGTTGGTAACAATCTCCCTCATGGGAAATATATTAGTTAAGAGCCAAGGTTTTGAACTCCAGCAGGCCTGGGTTTGGCCAGCTTAGCTATTTATTAGCTGTGTGATCTTGGGCTCCAATTTTTTTTTTACTAGAAAATGTGGACCATGATACCTATTCCTTTAACTATTTATTGGTATTTGAGGGACAAATATATATGACACACTTTGTCTAATGCTTGGTTGTAATAAATATACCACAGATGGTAGTCGCTGTGTTGATCATGTGTCACTACTAGGTTCTGTGCACCTGTGCAGTCAGAGGTCCCTGGCTGTCCAGAATCCTTCCCTAAAGGTAGGTAATGCTGTCAGAAAACACTACTTACCCAACCAGGAAGGAGTCCACTGCCTTCCCCACTCCCTCCTCCTTGAATCTGCTTTCCCAAAAGGCATCTTTCTTCTGCCCCTTATATATACATTGTATAAATTATGATATTTCAGTTAATTTTGACTGATTGTAGATTCACTGTCAAAGGCATGGCCTTCTAAACCCAGTCGAATCAGATGGACATTCAACTGGAAGTTGATCAGCTGAGATCGTAGTTAGACCTACTGCTAGCTAGCAAAGAGACTTCCCTCACCAAGGCCATTTCAGCCACCATTTAGAGAGAGCCACTGAGTAACCTTCACAGTGTAGTAGCATTCCATAATTTACTTGTAATCCTTATGATTCTATAAATAGCTGCTTTCCTCTCTGCATCAGAATGGGAGCGGCCAGGTCGACTATGTCTTCACTGTGTATTGACTGTAGTGTGTTTTGGGCAGACTTCATTATTCCTTTCAAGTTTCCAGTTTCCCCAATTAGTGATCAGGGAAGAGAATGGCTCCTGCCTCTCAGGCTTGTGGTGACTAGAGTAGAGGGTGCCAAGACGGCTCCAGACCTGACACACATGTGCCAGCAGCAGTATTGATAGGACTGCTCAGAAGTCCCCTCTGCGGACAGCAGATGGAAGTTCATGTTTGCCTGTCTCTTCAAGCCTGGGGAGCATATCTAGGAAGGTTCTCCTGGTGTATGCCTGGAAGAGGGAAAAGCTGAGAGCTTTCTGATTCTTTTGCTCACCCTTGGGTCTCTTCTTTCTCTTCTGTCCAATACCAACTACTTACTATCTGCTCCCCACTGTTCTACTGCCTGCAGGGGAGAACCATTGCCCCCAGCAAGAATTTGTCTCTTAAAAGCTACAGGGATGCCTTTTACATTTTTTTTTGTGATAAAATACATACAATATAAAAGTTCTTATTATTACATTTTGTAAATTCATAGTATCGTACAACCATCTATGACATAGAGTCTATGTGATCTAATTTTGGAACATGTTTTATCCTTGTTATGATAATCCCATAGCAATCACCTCCGTTCTTTGCCCTCTACTACCCCCTGGAAGCCACTAATCTGCTTTCTGTCTCTAGATTTGTGTAGTCTGAATATTCTACATAAATGGATCATATAGTATGTACCATTTTATGCCTGGCTTTTCTCACTTAGCGCGCGGGTGTTACCTGCATTTCTTCTTTTCTCTCTGCCAGTTCAAGATATACAGGAAGAACATATTCCTCAATTTTTGCTGTCAACAAATCTTTTTATTCATCAACTTCCATCAACTACTGTAGCCAATCAGATTCATGTTGCTAAAGCTAGCTGGTGCTATGGAACTTTCCTAACAGGCATTGGATTGGACTTGTAAGCCATCAAACAAGTGAAATCTGCTTGTGAGAAAAACAACAAACAAACAAACAAACAAACAAACCAAAAACCAAACAAAAAAACCCTTTTTTCATTTTGACCTCTACAGATTGTTCTTGCTTTTCCCAACAGCAATTTGCTGACCCTTTTAAAATGAGGAGACTCAAGATGGTTCGTGGTAGACACGACTTTAGCTCTGCCGCTCTCATGGAAGCTCTGGGAGCCGAGGCCAGCTCACACACCACTTAATTTTATCTGGAAATTTAAAAACTTAGCATACCAAACTAAGCAGGGGTCTGGGAGAATTTATATGAATAATATAAATAATTCATATGTCTAAGCTAAAACTCTACTGGTTCTGATTCTTTTCTAAAAATAAACAATGGATACCAAATTAAATCTATCAACATGCATTGAGAGTTAAAGGGTATTTACACACAGAGTGAGTTGGTTATTGGAAGTGAAATATCAGGTTCCTTTGATGTAATTATCTTTCCCTTGAAAATGATTACTCTGAAATTTTGGTTTCATTAAAGCCGAACAGCAATAACAACTCAATACACCATGAGAGAGAGGTAGGGGAGCTGAAGTTGTCGATAATGCTGAAAAGCAGGCCTGATAATCTCCTGAGGTCACCTCTAGTCTTAAAATTCTGTGATCCTGAGTCCTTCTTTAACCTCATAGGGCTTTGTGGGAGAAGAAAGCGGAGACCCCACATGACAGGAGGCAGGGCAGGGCAGCTTGCCATCTTTGGACCCATCTTGGTTTATGCATATTTTGCATAGTGCTTTCTATTTGGAAATTGATTCACAGCCATTACAGGTGACTGAGAAAGCATGTTTCAAGGCAGGATTTAAAGTAGAAAAGAAAGGACCTTGTCTGAAGCCTTCTCCAGAGCAGGTCATGCTGAGTGAAGGTTCCTTGGTGGGAGAGAAATTCCCCACAGAGCCCTGTCTCTTCACTCCAGCTGACGGTTCTATTGCAAGTATGGTGCCTCTCTGGCTGTCAGTCATTTATGCCAAACCTCTGACCCATGACCTTCATGGGTTATTAAGGGGGATAGCATATATGTGTCAGGCTGGTGATGGCATATGTGACATTGAAACTGTCACGGAGTAAAGATGGGGAAAGCTGAGCACCTGCTCCACAAGCCACCAAGTCATGCCTGGTGTTAGCATGGGTAGAGAATGTGCTGCCCAGAGGCCATGTGTTGGGGGTGATCACAGAAGGGGAGAAAGAGAGAAAGAGAAAGGGGGGGAGAGACAGAGAGGGGGAGAGGAAGGAAAGATAAACAGTCATTCTCTACCTGTAGGTTTTGACTGCTTTGGAGGTCAAACAACCCTTTCACAATAGTTGCCCAAGAAAACACAGATGTTCACATTACAATTCAAAACAGGAGCAAAATTACAGTTATGTAGCAGCAACAAAAACTTTTATGGTTGGGGGTCATTGTGACATGGGGAACTTCGTTAAAGGGTCTCAGCCTTAGGAAGGTTGGAAACAACTGGATAAATACAATACCAAGTGTGTCTTAATGGAATTTCCTGTCTTGTTTACTTCACACATGCAAAACTCTCAATCCCGTGTACTTGATGACATCACTGCATAACTATAAAAGAATTTGGTCCCTGGAACACCAGTCATCTGTCTTTGAGATCGTTGTAGTTAGTGGGCTGTTCACTGTCAAGTACCAAAAATATCCAAATCATGCCGCTGCTGAATTGTTTCCCATCTGTCCTTTGTAAGTGGACCACAGGTTTCTATGGGTAGGAATCTGAATGCATCGATCCTACTCATTCCACACATAGGATTCTGAGTTAGAAATCCGTCAGCAGCATGGGTTTACCAACACACTCAATGGTCACCAGTTGGTGCCAACTGCTACATGACGGTTTATACCACTTACATTTTCCCAAATTAGAAACCTCAACTCAATTCTTTCAGTAAATTCCAGAGAGTCAGAGGGCTTCCTGTTTGTGTGATGATCTACTCCAGCTGTGACTTATTCTAAAACTGGATCTATTTCAGATTGTAAGTCCCCACTAATGGGGCTTGAAAGCAAGAACAATAAATGGTGCTTAAGAATCTTTTATAACAGACCTAGAATAGGGTTTAAAAGCAATCCAAGGAAGAGTAACTTGGTTTGTAAACAAGTTAATTCATTTATTCAGTAAATAATGAGATAGTCAAAGAAGATGATGTTTAAGCGTGATTACATGGCTGGAATAGTCTTTACATTTACCTAAAGGGAAGTCTGTTAGAAGCCTGACGTCTGACATGTGACTTTAGACCTTATTAAACTTGCTGACAAAATGTGTCAGAAAGGGACAGTCGGATCCCTGGGGCTTTGTGAAATAAAGAGCTTTGTTCTTAGCAGCTTCTGGGTAGAGGTCTTTCTGGGAAGTCTGAGTTACATACATTTTCAGGAAAGAACATTGAAGAAATAAGTGCTTTGATTTGAGATGTCTCCCTGGACTTGTGGTGTGTAAGGCCTAGGAATATAGTATTTATTCTGATACATAAAATAATTAATTATAAATTATAATTTCTCAGATAAATATTCAATTCATATAATGTAGCATTTAAATTTCTAATACCCATCATAATATTTATCAGAGAGTTTTTGACTGACATGCGCTCAAAGAAACTGTGTGCTCAGCTTAAATTAGAAGTTGTCACTTGGTAAGGCTTACAGTTATGCTTGTTTCTGGAAGCTCTTAATCATTCCTGTCTGGCTTGAGGACGACTCTTCATTAGACTCACTAATCCCATAAGTGGCAGGATAAGGCTTGTCCCATGATGCACTGGATTGTGAGGCCAAGCATGGAGCATCCTATCAGCACCAGTGACATAGGCTGAGGGGTTTATCCTAGGGCTCCATCAATTTGACAAAATTGGAGAATTGGTGAAGAACATTTCTTTTTGTTATCAAGTCTAAGATGGTATTATGTAAGCCTACTTATTTTTATTTTTGATTCCTTTCCAATAGTGTTCATCAAGAAAAAAATATATGCTTTATTGAAACTATTTAAGTTGATTAACAGTTTTTATTTACTGTTTGTTTTCACTTACCAGAAATTCATAATTAGTGCATGCATCTATTATATACGGTTAACTTTCACACTATATTTGTTAATTGGCCCTTTGTTCCTATCTCTATTCTCATGTAAACAATACGCTTAATTAAGGATTTATTTCTTGATTAGGAAGTGCTGTATGAAGAACAGATATTTTAACATTTAAACTTGAAAACGTGAAATCTACACACACATCTGATACGTTTAGGTGAAGGGCAGTAAAACTTACTCATTTTGTATTCCTGGACAACCAACCTACCACAAGCATACCAGTATCTGCTACAGTGGTTTATTTTTGTATTTTGTATTTTTTTTATTATTTATTTTTTGCTGTGCCATTTAGCTAAGGGGAAGTTAGATTTCCTAGAGCTCCCTTCTCTACATGATTTTCTGTCAGGATTTGCCACAAGAAATTTATCCTAGATTTGGGATAAATCTAGACAGGAGGCAGCAGCCTGTAAGCGCTCTCTCTCTCTCTCTCTCTCTCTCTCTCTCTCTCTCTGTGTGTGTGTGTGTGTGTGTGTGTGTGTGTGTTCCCTCGCGCATGCACCAGGCTTCCTTGGGCTCTTGGTTAGTCTCTCTGGTCCATGTGCTGGTGCACCTGATTGGTGGAAGACTGAGCTGGCAGCTCCAGTGGTTTCCCTGAGGCCTTGGAGGAATATCATGTCTGGCATCAGGAGGAAGCTCACCCACTGTTTATATCGTTGGGTTGTGGACAAAGAGATAAAGGAAGCTCCCATTTGTACCCACAGGCTCCCTTTGTCCCGCTTCAAGCCCACCATTTTCTCTACTACGCTCTATTCCTGGACAACTAATTTCAGTTTTACCACTAGCTTTTTTCTCAACTCCCTCAACCTAGTGATGTACCCTTTCTGTCACACCATGTATATAAATGTCAGTTATATAAATGACCAGAATCAACCTGGCACTGGTATAGACAACTATAAATCAGGGGACCTAAACACTGAATGTCCAGGGAACCCCTTAAATGAGCATAAATGAATGAAGTAATTCTGGTTTAAGAATCAAACAGTCTTGTAGGTTTTCCCACTCTAAATTTTCATAGTGATATGGAAACAAAGAAATATATCTCCATGGTAAGAAAAATATCTGTGTGAGCGAGCATCTTGGTAAATGGAAGGTATCATAGCCTTTGTATTGCCATGAAGAGAGGCCATGACTATGGTAACTGTTATGAAGGAAAACATTTAATTGTGTCTGGCTTAGAGTTTCAGAAGTTTAGTCCATTATCACTACAGCAGGAGACACAGCAGTCTGCATGCAGGCAGACATAGTGCTGGAGAAGGAGCTGAGGGTTCTACATCTTGATCCACAGCAAAAGGAGACTGTGAGCCACACTGGGTGTAGCTTGAACATGTGAGACCTCAAAGCTGGTTCCAATAATGACACACTTTCTCCAACAAGGCCACATCTAATAGGGCCACTTTCTATGGGCCAGGCATTCAAACACACCAGTCTACTGAAGCCATTTCTATTCAAACCACCACAGAAAGGTATGTATGCTTCAATCGACAGGGCAATCATGGCTCAGCTCCAGCTTGCAGCTCCTCTGAGCAGAAGCCACAAAATAGGTGTTTGTGTGTTCTGCCCTAATATCAAAATATCGGCAGATCCACACTACACACAACTGTAAAGGCAATCAATAGGCCCGATTCACACATGAGCCTCGTATGAAGCCCTATTTTGAATGGGGCAGTTAGCCAAGATGAAGAGGGAGGAGTAAGATGACAGTTAGCCAAGATGTTAGAAGTAGGAGAAGAGCAAGGTGAATTTTGAGGAAAATGAGGGAGACCAAGAGGACCAGTGTGTTCCTACTGCTTTACAGAGTGGATGCCACAGATTGATTGGTAGTTCTGAAAAGTAAAGAAGCAAGGAATTCTCTCTGTCAGAGAGTGGGGGAGGGAGAAAAGGAGGAAGGAGGGGGATATCATCCAATAAGAACTAAGAACTATCACTTTCGAAGTAATTTGCATGGTACGCAGGGCTTCACATATGCTATTTCATTTATTCTCATTTATTATAGTATCTGCTAGTTTGGATGTGAGTGAGTCAAAGATAAATCACTCCTGGTTCCTGACTTCAAGGATTGCAATCCATAGGGGAAACCAATATGCTCAAATCCAAACATAAAATAAGAATGAATATGATTGTTCTGGTGTGTGTGTGTGTGTGTGTGTGTGTGTGTGTTTAACAAATAGAAATAAGAGGTGGAAAGGAGACTGGATGATACAAAAACACATAAATAGAGGCATCAAGAAAGGTTTCGAAACGCCATCTTGAAAGCTTCTAGGTAGAACAAATCATTAGAAAATGTTCTACTAAGATACTGAAAATTCAAGTGTGAACTCCTGAAACCACTGGGGGCGGGCTTGGGGATGGGCAGTCTATGTCCTCCTCTATGGGCAGTGTGTCAATTAGTCCACAGCTTGGCTTAAGCAGCCTGTTTGCTGGGAAGGCAAAAGGAACACAACCACTGTTTCCTGTCAGCAATGGGGAAGCTTTCCTGACCATCAAGAGCCAGAAAGGATGCTGAACTCATGCAGAGAGAAGCTACTGCAATTAGCATTGCTAGTGTTCTTCCAGCCAGCAGTGTTGCTGTGGGCTGGACATGACCAGGAAGGAGAGCACATAAATTAAGGGTTTGTGGTAAATGACTCGGTCTTCTCCAGTCTGGTGTCTGTCCCCTGTCCTCAGTCTCCCTGACTGAGATGTTGATGTTTCCAGTCACACTGCAGTGTTTGCAGTTGCATAGATGTCTCACCCCTCTGTGTCTTTACACATCTTCCTGTTGTTACCATGCAATCCTCCTCTTGTTGTTGTCCACCCTTCAAACCTTCTCAAAAGTGCTCCATGGCTCCCAATTCCCGGTAAGATATTTTGCTAACTCTATACTGTATACTGTTGACTCATCCTTCAATGCTGTGACTATTATTTACATGACTGTTATCCATGCACACTATGTCATGTGCTAACACTCATCCATCACCTCTGTATTAAATGCTTTTGTTGGGTAAATCACTGTGCAATATACTACAGTTGCAGAACAGAGCAGGCTCCTGGATTCAGGAAGCTTCCATCAGAAAGGTATGAGTTTAACCGAGTGGCTACAAGTATGGCTAGTCAGTGATGTACTTTCTTGGCAAGCACAAGGACTTGAGTTCGGTCCCTAGCATCTATATACAAAGCGGGATGTGTACATGTGATCCTGGTGATGGGAAAGCAGAAACGGGAAGATCCTGGCAGTTGCCGCCGGCCCGCCTAATCCACTTGGTGAGTTCCAGGCCAGTGAGAGACCCTGTCTTAAAGTGGGCTGAACATCTGAGGCCTTTCAGTCTTCTCTCTCTCTCTCTCTCTCTCTCTCTCTCTCTCTCTCTCTCTCTCTTAAAAAATGAATGGGTGTTGAGTTCAAGTTGATTCATAAAGCAAGTTGAGATTTAAGTTTAATATAATTTGTCTGTATTGACAAGACACTCACATTGTTCAGTTATAATTTCAGTCTATTTTAAAGTCACTGCTTTGGAGTTGTGTGTCCTACCACGCTGCTGGAGTCCCGACTAAGCAGTCCTGCAGCTGATGCCCACTGCATTCTCTTACTAGTGGTGGTCAGACTTTTGGAAGCTTTGTTATTTTGTAGACTTTGGCTACCCCTAGGCTTTCTGCTATGACTTGAAGAATAGTCTCTCTCCAGCCTGAGTTTAGGGACTTCACCATCCCAAGTCTCCATTGCCCTTGGATGCCCTTTTTCCCAGGGTACACTATGTAACACTCTCTCCCAGAAAGCATCTGTTTTAGGTTTTATTTGATCCACAGACTCTTGAGCAGGAATTGCAAGGCAGCATTTCTCCATAGACCATCCTGAAGCCTGTTCAAACCCTCCCCTGTCCCCATTTATTCTCCATAGCTCATTCTGCCTCAAACAGACAAATTCCTGTGGTTCTGCTTCCTTGCCAAGCCCTGGCAAGTGACCGTGTAGTCCTGACCTGGAAATAGGCTTTCTTTTCCCTCCCACACCGATGGAGATGCCCAACCAGTCTGTTTCCTTTACAATATTACTTGCTTAATGTAGTCTAGACTAGTGCTTCTCAAATTGTAGGTCATGGAAATAGCTATAAAATGCATTTAATTCTGTGTTCTGTGTTGTGTAACTTTCCCTGGGGGACATAAAAAGTATCTCTTTACTCTAGCTGGGGAGATTCTGGCACATTAAGGACAGGGTTCTGTCCTGGTCCAGCGTGGTAGAGTTTATGGAGGTTACTTATAGAAGCATGAGCCAGTGGTAGCTCCTATTACAAGAAAGTTGCCCTGGCAGCCTGTAGGCTCTTCCCTGCAAAGATACCACCCCAGGCAAATGTTTACATTTTATATAGTGTTTTTTTTTTTCAATGTCATGGAGGGGAGGGGTTTCTTAAGGAACTTGTGAAGACTTCCTCGAGGTCTTTTGAGTCTCACCAGCCTTGAGAGCTTCCTTCTCCCTCCATGGGGCAGTGTTAACAGACTTAGTACAGCAGGGACCTGATGTAAGTCCTCACAGTTACTCGGCTTCAAGCCCATATAGTCATGCCCATCCCCCAAAGAAATAGTCACACTGACAAGCACTAGACAATAGGGACAGAATAAAATAAAAGCATCAGAATAGATCACAAGTCAAAGAGACAAGTTTTATAAAACTTGAATGTATGTGTGTTTATTATGATAGAAGATAACAGTGTTTCATATGGGTGATAGATGGGAATCCAAACTGGGAAGGGGGAGGTCAAGACAGGAGGATAAGGAGGGGAAGGGGCAACTAACACCAAGACTATTTGGTAAAGTCTTAAGGAATCTTATATTTATATTTACCTAAAGTTACACACAATACATGTAAGTGTATGCATATAGTATATTAAAGGAAGTTATACCACCAGGGTTGACAGTATTCACAGGAATCATCCACTGACAACAGCAGCAGCAACAGCAGCAGCAACAGCAACAAAACCCAATACTAGACACAAGAAGTCTATTTTAGAATGGTTGGTCATTGTAGTTCAAGTGACTACCAAAACCATAGACTATGGCTGTTGCCCTTGGTTGTCTCTCAAGGTTGAAGGTAAGTCCCTGTTGCTGCAGTGCACACTTAGGACACAGGGCTCGGATAACCTGACTTGGTTTTAACCTTCTTCATTTAGTCTGGTCTCCACTGTTCTAGAAAGCACTATGCAAGCTGCAATGGGAGGGAAACAATTCGTAGTTCTACTCAGCAGTGACACCCAGGAAACCCAGCAATGGTCACTATGGCAAGAACATCCATAAAGGTACAGTAAGAAGCACTCACGTGGTGACAACCAGCAGCTATCTAATTGGACGTCAGGCTTGCTGAATTAGAGGGAAACTTTGCCTGGTGCTGGGAACTTAGGCAGTTTCCGAAGCCTGGTGAGGTCATGGGACTTAGAAGAGAATCTGCTACGACAGCTTTGCTAGACAGTGCAATTCCTAACTACATTATGTATCTTGTCCTTACACTCACAAACAAGTATAGCTCCTTCCTCCATCCAAGAAGCATCTCTTTACAGCAAATGGAGACCATCACACAGAACTACAAGTGCACAATGCAGAGACCAACAGATCACGGGGAGCCCAGCCCCAGTAGATACATCTGCACACATCTTCCACATGTATGGCCTAGGGAACATCTCAGAAGATGGGGCAGGCAGATTATCAGAGCCAGAATACCAGGAAGTCAGTGGCCGCATAAACAAGGTTTGAGCAATGGCAGTATCAATGGACATGCTAACTTGGAAGGGGAAAAAATCTCACAGGTCTCATCCGTGAACAAGAAACTACAGGAAACAGATGACCGCTGAGAGGGAAAGTTAGCCTCTCCTAGGAATGAGCCCCCAATTGGTTGTCTAATACAAAGTGGTCAATTCTGAAACCTTATACACACTGCCAACAAAAACAAACTCTAAAGATTTTATTTATGTATCTGTGCACACACACACACACACACACACAGAGAGAGAGAGAGAGAGAGAGACAGAGACAGAGACAGAGACAGAGAGATAGAGACAGAGAAACAAAGGCAGAGAGACAGAGAAACACACACACAGAGACAGAGAAAGACAGAGACAGACAGACAGACAGACAGACAGACAGACAGAGAAACACACAGATATAATAATAATATTTGAGAAAGAAAGGCTATCAGTCTGGGGGGGCATAGCAGATGCTGGAGGAAGGAGACTTGGGAAGGACTGGAGGGAGGAGAGGGAAGGTGGAAAGTGATGTAATTCCATTTTAATTAAAATGTATAAAAATACAAAAGATAAAGTGTGGGAACTATGATTCCACACTAATTCATTTACATTTTCCCCTTTTCCTTTTCCCCTGATTTTACCCTGATAAACCTGATTCTATAACATGTGTCTTTTTAAATACACTTTAAAATGATTTCATTCCACTGTCTGCAGGGACAGATAGGAGGTGAGAGTCACCACTTCTTTTCTGTGGTGTCACCTCCAGCCTGAATCTCTAAAGCTTTCTTTCACCTACTGTACTTTACAGAGAGCCTTTATTTTGACCTGCAGTTTAAACAATACCCTTAACATCCTGGCAGTTGCCGTCCATTGTTCTGAAGGTCTGGTTCCCTTAGCATCCTTCAGAACTTGAAGACGAGAGGAACCTAGGCTGAAGACCAAACCAAACCTGTCCACCATATACCTTAATGTCTTCAAATAGCATCAAATTATTTTATCCCACACCCAAAATTATGCAGCAATGTAATTTACTAAGAACTTACGAAATGATTCGCCCACACAGAGAGTCTTCACACATACTTTCGCTCCAGACTAACTCAAATCAACCACTTTGATGTTCCTCAGTATAAATAATAACGCTAAAAGGACAAACTCGCTAATGCTGATTCTCAATCACATTTGATGTTATGGAAGATAAACTTGCCTCCTTGTAAAGAAGCTAACTAAACACAAGGTCCCAGAGGAGCTGAATGTTGTGCAAATTTCTGAATGAATCTCTCAGGATTTGTTTTTAATCTGAATATTTAATAGCGTGGTATTGCGGAATTTGAATTATACTACTCAATTTTAATGGTTAATCTGCTTTAAAAAAATACACAAGCTTAATTGTGACATACGAAAGTCCTTATTTAGGGTAGATTTCTAATTTGAGTGCTGTCGGCCCTGCTGCGTAAAGAGTCTCCTGGGTGCTGGTTTTTAAGAGAGTGTGTGCGCCTTTACATCTCGTCCTGAAACAATTTCTCTTCTCTGCATCGGCCCCAGCCTCCACGCAAGCCAGGAGCAGACAATAGATCCAGCCTAATGGAGTTGTGTACTCGCCATCTGTAAGAGCAGCTGCTAGCCCGCATCTGCACAATATGCTGGGACTGAGAGCTCCGCTAATCTGCATAATAAGGAGAAGGCTCATTCCACTCCAGCTAATAATCGCGAGCAATGGATGTACTTCATTCCCTCACTGCGGAGCCCGGCCAAGCCGCTTTCTTGTGCTGGGTAGACAAGGGTCAAGTGAGCGGGGATGGCCCAGAGCTGGGAACCACCCGTTCACAGCTTTAGGTTGCTTTGGTCCAGTGGGATCAGGGTTTGGGCTGTCTCTTGAGTCATGCCGTCATGAAATTCAAAATTCTGGGAAACAGGACAAAACACACACTAGCATGTTATGGAGCTTGCTAGTCAGAAATGCTTTTGAAACAATTAGAGTATTTGAACAATTTGCATTAAAAAAAATGTTCCCTTTTGGGAAACAGAGTAGTACAAGCAAGTTTGTGGATTAATTGTGAACTACTTTGAGTAATTTGGTTTTCATTGATTTCTTTTTAAATGGCTGTGCCCTGCTGAAGTCTGACCTCGAAGCTGTATTTGTGAATTAGCAAATCAAATTTCTGCTAATTTTCATTTATGATGCTGGGATGAAATGCTGTCTCGAAGGTGTTAGCACTGAGTAAAAATAAAATAAAGTAAATAAAAGGATAATAGTTGAAACAGTAGGGTTTTGTTTTTTGAATGGTCTAATCAGTTTTTTATTAAAGGTTTTGCCAAAGTAGCTTAATTACTCAAGAAAAATCTTGTGCTTCCAAATGAATATAACTTGATTCCATAGAGTTGATCTAAAGGCGAACACATTTGCACTTAGGTGACCTAGATCAAGGGCAAGGTTTTAAATCAGATTGTAACTTGTGGTTATTTATAGTGCCTGGTTATAAAAAGTAGTGAGACCATTATCTAATTTCATACAGAAAAATATTTGCATAATTTGCCAGTCCTCAGTGAGGTACATGGAAAAGAACATTAATTTACAGAGATGGAAGCCTAGGGCATCAGAAAGAATTGTTGCCATTAGCAAACAAAACAAGTTGCTTAGGGTTCACCTCAACTTTTTAATCAGCATTATTTGCTTAGCTTAGATCATTTCTTCAAGGGTGATTTAGAAGAGAAACTGTACTGAGTAAATCCCTTTAGATATAATCAACATTCTGTGTTAGTCAGAGGTGGCTAGAAACGTTGATGAGGAGTCTGCACAGTTTAACCAGCGTGCTGGTTTCCACCTGTGCCACCCACTGACACTCGCAGTACTGATAGTGAAGGGAAAAAAACCTTCCAAGGGAGCTCCATGATTTTGAAGCCCATGGATTTCTTCATGTCTTCCCATACATCCCTATTGTAAAAGAAATGGTAGGTTGTTTCAGAGTGCTTTTTACAAGCTTCTTTGTTTGTTTTGTCTTTGAGGCAAGGTCTTACATAACCCAGACTGGCCTTGCATTCTATAAGTAGCCAAGGATGGCCTTGAGTCCCTGATTCTCTTGCCTATACCTCCAAAGTCCTGGAATCTTAAACATGTGCCAACATACCCAGTTACATAGTGCTGGGAATGGAACCCAGGGCCTTGAGCATGCTGGGTAAGTACTATACCACTGAGCTACAGCTTCTGCCCTTGTTTAAAACTACATGAAGGCCATTAAAGTATAATCATAAAAAGAAAATGATAGTCTAATGTAGTTCCAAAATGATAGTCTAATGTAGTTCCTTCATTTAAAAAAATGTTTAGTTTCCTTGCAGAAATTGGAAACACAAAGACAATAAGAGAAATTAGTAATAGCATAAGCTTTGAGAGTCATTGGGAAGGAAAGCAAGTTGCTGAACTGAATTTTTTTTAGGTTCTATTAATCCATTAGTGTTTATACAATGCTTCCCTCTCTGTGAATATTTGGGTCATTTATTTAGTTGCTAGGTGATTGTTTCCTTCCACACACTTAAACGGGAATCCTAAGAGAGCTAGAGATATTCCTCGTGTATTCCCACCATCTGTAGCACAGCAAGCCCTCCATAAACATCATATTGAATAACTAGTGAAGATTGTTCCAAGCCTCCCACCTCCCATAGAGCTTTTCCAGGATGTTCTAGGAGCTGCTTGGAAGCCCGAGTCCTGATTTCAGGCTATCTTCATGCCAAAATGTCCCAAGTTGAACTTGAAAAAGAGAGAAACCAGAACAGACCACCACGGCAAATACATGTGTGTATCCGGTGAAGATGTAAGTAGGACTTCCTTTTTCAGAAAAGAAAACCAGAGAGTTTTGAGAGATGATTCAGCAAGCAGGAGGCTTGCTGTGCAAACCCGAGTTTGGATCCTGGCATCCATGTAAAAAGCTGGATGTGGCCGCACAGGTCTGTTATCCCAGTGCCATGAAGGGCAGAGACAGGAAGATTACCTGGACTTTCTGGCCACCGGCCTAGCTTTGAATTCAGTGAGTGACCCTTTCTGTTGCAAATAAGGCAAAAAGTGACAGAGTAGGGTATCTGCTACCCTCTCTATCATTTTGTCTGTGTGATATTGTCTAGGGTTACAGCCTACCTTCAGGTCTTTAATGCAGGTCCTGCTTAACCTGTTTCCCTAATGAACTACTTCTTGCTTCGTACTGAAATGTCCTCTGTACTTGTGGTGATTTGAATAGGTATGCCCACTCTTCTTCCTTCACCCCCATAGACTAAAGTGTTTGAATGTTTGGCCCATAGAGAGTGGCAATATTAGGAGATGTGGCTTGGTCGGAGAAGGTGTGGCCTTGTTGAAGGAAGTGTGTCACTGAGGAGGCAAACTTTGAGGTCTTCTGTGCTCAAGCTATGCCCAGTGTGGTTCACAGTCTCCTTCTGTTGCCGGCAGATCAAGATGTAGAACTCTCAGCTCTGTCTCAAGCACCATCCATGTTGGCCTGTATGCTGCCATTCTTCCTGCCATGACAATAATGGACTAAACCTCTGAAACTGTAAGCCAGCCCCAGTTATGTTTTCCTTTATACGAGTTGACTTAGTCATGGTGTCTGTTCACAGCAATAAAACTCTGAGACAGTGCTGTATTGTCACATTTTGATTCTGTACATATTCATAATATGTACATAATATGTACTTTGACCCTCCAGAGGAACTGGCTCTTTTTGCTCAGGCTGATTTTATAATTTTTATTTTAGAATGGATTTACTATAACTTTATGATAAAGTATCACTCTACTATATGAGTGTGAGGGAGTTATTATCAAACACGGTTTTGTATGAGTCCCTTTTTTTGTAAAGATAAGCAGAGAGGGAAAAGTCAACAGTGCAGGGATGGGGAAACGGTGCAAGGTGAAGGAAAAGTTACCACTGTCATCATTAGAATATGAGCTCATGGTGGGATGAGCACCATATACACGGGAAGCACAGTGATTCAGAGAGGGAGAATGACCTTTCCCAGATCATACATCTCATAACTGACAGAGCCAGGGCTGTGATATTGGATGCCTTGATGCTGCTTCCCTAGCCTTAGAGCTAGCCTGCTCGACTAAATAGCTAGTACATGTTTAAGTTTATGAAGTTGCCTGTTTTCCACAGTGGTACCACCATTTGCATCTCCACTAGCAATAGATGGGCACCCCAGCAGTTGTGTCTTCACCATCAGTGTTGTCTGCATACTCTTAATTTCAGCCATGTTAGTAGATGTGCCGAGGTTTCTCAACATGGCTTTAATTTAGATGCCAGGGGCTGACCCTGTTGACTTGTACTTACGATTTCTTTGGTAAAGTAATTGCTCTAGCCTTTTGCTCATTTTCAATTGTTCCGTTTTCATACTGTTTAGTTTTGAGAGCCTTTTCCACATTTTGGGGACAAGTCTGTGGTGGTTTGAGTGAGAAATGTACCCAGAAGCTCATGTATCTGAACACTTAATCCCATTGGTGCAGCTGTTTGGGAATATTATGGAACCATTAGGAGGTGGAATCTTGCTGGAAGAAGCGCATCACTGGCCACAGGCTTTTAGGTTTTTATTTCTTACCCCTACTTCCTGTCCTTTCTTTCTGCTTCCTGTCTGTAGATCAACTATGTTATCTCTGCTTCCCGCTTGCCTGGACGATCCTCAGCGTCCATGCCTTTCTTCCAGCGGCATGCCTTTCTCATTGTGATGATCTCTCTCTCTCTCTCTCTCTCTCTCTCTCTCTCTCTCTCTCTCTCTCTCTCTCTCTCTGTGTGTGTGTGTGTGTGTGTGTGAGTGTGTGTGAGTGTGTGTGTGTGTGTGTGTGTGTAACTGTAAGCCAAAAGAAATCCATTCTTCCCTAAGCTGCTTTTTGGCAGAGTATTCTATACAACAACAGAAAAAAAAAAAAAAAGCTAATGCAAAGGCCTTTGTCAAGTATGTGATTTATCTTTTAATTTTCAATGAGCAAAGGTTTTTAAATCTTGAAGTCCATTTTTTTCTTTTATGGGTCTTGTTTTGTTTGACGCGCCTAAGGGTTCCTTAGCTAAGCAAACATAAAACTTTTACAGTGTTTTCTTCTGGTAAGTTTTGTAGTCTTCCATTTTACCTTTAGATCTATGATACAGTTGGAGTTAATGACTACATGGTGTGAGATTTAGCTTGAGGTTCACTTCTTTGGATATGAATGACTATACATTATAGCATTATTTGCTGAAATCTGTATTTATCGATTAGCTAACAGATACGTGCATATTTTGAGAACAATGATCATACTTAAGAAGCAAACTTTTGACGATTTTGGACAACACCATTCTGCTGGTCAGCAAGTCGGCATGACAGCCCGTCAATCAAGTATTCTCTCGATTTAGTCACTCAACAAGCACAGACCAGGTTTGCCTTATGGCTGTGATCAGACAAAGTGGCAGGGTTTCAAAAGTTCCTGGAACATGGTTAACTTTACTCCAAGGAGTTTATGGTCCGTACAAGGAAATGAAATGGGACAAACTTACTGTATCTATTGTAGACAAAGAGATAATTCCCTTTATGATGACTTTGGGGTTTCTTTAATTCTTTGTTTAATATCTAATCATTACTTGTATGTATGCCTAACTCGGTTTTACTTTTTGGCTCTAAAATCATTGCTGCACTCTCTAGCCTCTTAAATGCTTAGAGGAGTACAGTGTGTGAGAGAAATTGAACCTGAATCCTGCTCATGGAAATAAATATGCTTATTATCTGTGCGAACATAAGAGAATTCCAGGCCTGGACTTTTATAAAGTGGAATTTCCTAAAATGAGGCATATGAACATCACGACCATCACTCCACTCTACTCCATGTGGGATCAAGATCAGGAATCCATGTCTCCTAAATGTACTGTGGGTAAAGGCAAGGCTGCGATCCACAGGCCCTAGGCTCCTAGGACTTTAAAAAAACTATATATTTTTATGTTTATTTAGTGGTGTGTGTGTGTGTTATGCTACACATGTGGAGGTCAGAGGACCACTATTGGAAGTTGGTTCTCTCCTTCCACCATGTAACTTCTGGGAATTGACTTCAGGTCATCTTGGTGCCAAGTTCCTTTACCTGATGAGGCACCTTGCTGGCCATCTCTAGTTATTTTTAATAAAATCGTGGTTAGGATGATACTAGGAAACAGAAAGTACACACATTGTTTGAAGATTGAGTAAGTAGCTGCTCTTGAGAGGATGGCTATAGATATTTAAGATCTAGTATTCCATCATGAAGTATGTTATCCCTCCTGTTTTTAACCAGAAAGCTTTCCACATCCATTTTCATTGGCACATCCCAGTTCTCAGTTGAATGCTTGGGTAGCATGGGCATTGACTATATGGATGGAAATGTAGTACCCAACTTGCTGGGCCTGCCATGCCTGACTTTGTTACTTTCTCTACAGTGTCTATTTTATGTATTAGTGAGAAACTAGGAGGGGCTGGCTTATAACATGTAATGACAAAGTAGTAAGAAAAAAAGGATAAAATGAATGGTAATGATAGTTAACATTTATTGTAGACTCACTGTGTGCCAGGCACTCTTATATTTTCTGTGCAGATAAGCACACTCAGTTCCTGAGGCAGTCCTGTGAAATGGAGATCATAGACATCCATTTGTTATGGATGTGAGATGTGACAGTCATAGCCTGAGATAGACCTAGTAGTCCTTGTGTCATCTTTCTCCTCAAATGTGGGCTAGCTCAATGCTCACAATCAACAGAACATGGCAACAGTGATGGCATGTCACTGTGTGGCTAAGCTATGTAAGACTGTGCCTTCTATCTTGGGGTCAGATTCTCTCCCTTGCCAGCTTATGAAATAAATTACTGTATTGGGGAAGGTCTATGTGTAAACAGTTACAACTGCTTTTTCCCAGAAAGACTTTTTTTTTTTTTTTTTTTTTTTTTTTTTTTACCTTAAACCATGGCTATCCTCAGCAAGACACCTACAACCACAGACTTGTGACACAGGCTTTAAGCTGTCAATGTTAACTACAAACAAAGTCAGCCTGACAGCCTTGGAAGAAACAAGATGGAAGTGAGCTTGGAGGTGATCGAGATTTCTTCTCTTGATTCCTCAAATGACACCCTAGGTCTGGCTGGTCCCTTGACTGAGTCTTGTGAGAAAAATCAAAGCTGAGGACCCAGTTGAGCTGAAGTACGCTTGAATACTTGGTTCCCAGTTGTTGGGACTGTTTGGGAAGAATTAGGAGGTGTGGCTTTGTTGTAGGAGGTATGTCACTGGATGTGGGCTTTGAAGTTTCAAAAGACTTACATCATCCCCAGTGTCCTCTTTGCCTTTTAGTTTCAGATCAAAGTGTGAGCTCTCAGCTGTTCCTACCACATACCATTGCCATGATGGACATGAAGCCTCTGAAACTGTAGCCTAACTAAATTCCTTTATAAGTTGCCTTCTTCAGAGTGTTTTGTTCCAGCAATTGCAAAGTAACCAATATACACAGAAACAGATAATTAGCACATGAGAGATGAAAGATGATGCAGTTTGCTCAAAATCGTGCCACCCAGGCTGTAGGTTGTGGTTTCTTTGTTCATGGCCATCGTATGTAGTAGTGTCTCCAAAGCCTTTGCCACATGAAGTTGTATTTCTCATTTAGAAGGTGTTTTCCCCCTCTCTGACCTGCTTTTGAAGTAGGATTTTGCTGTGGTGCTCAGTTTGGTTTTGAGCCCTCAGTACTGCAGCCTCAGCCTCCAGAGTACCCTGATGATGGATGCGTGCTCTACCCCACCTAGCCTGAACATTTCTGCCTTAGCATTTCTTAAACAGTTCTTAGAGGGAGAAATTGTGCTTTTAAGATCTGGACAGTGAGAGGAAAGAAGATCCCAAGGAACTTGGAGTGTGGTGTTTTCTGTCTGTTTTTATTCCAGGTGGGCCCTGTGCTGGCCTGTTTCTCTTACTCAGTAATTCTTTAAGGAGGTTAGGTCCATGGAGAGGGGTTAGTGTTCAAAGTCCCAGCTGGGGACCATGGTTAACATCCAGATATCTGCTCATGCAAAAGAAATATGAATATGGTGGGTGAATGTTTTTTCAGTGGTCCCTGATTTGAAAGTGGTTTGATTGTCTTTCTAGAAGAAAAAAAAATGCCTTAATAAAACAACTTTAAGAAAAATGTCCCTTTTAAAATATTTAGAGATTTTATGCCTTTAAAGGTTTTGTTTAAACATTCAAATTAACATGACAGTGGTGACCATGACTGTAATCCTAGGACTCAGGAGGCTGAGAGGGGAAGATCATGAATTTGAGGCCAGCCTAGATTATATAGTGAATTTTCAGACCTGCTTGTGCTACATAGCCAAGATGTCTCAAAAAAAAAACAACAATCAACGACACATTAGCCTACTCCCATGGTACCTATGATCCATCCTTTCTTCTGCATGGCTGATGTCTGATTAACACTGTGTTTGGAAGGCTATTAGGGCATTGTGTGCCTCTGCCCTCATCATCACATAAATTGTTAATTGCTTATAAAATACATACCTACCTTTATTATTTTTCGTTAAAAACTCTGTATCAGAGGCTGAGGAGACAGGACAGTTGACACATAAGTTTCAGGACCTGAGATCAACCCTCAGCATTCACATAAAACCTAGTATGTTAGCAGCCACTTGTAATCCCAGTGCTGGGGAAGCAGGGATAAGTGGACCTTTGGGTCTTGCCGATCAGCCAGTTCAGTGAAACTGGCAGATCCCATTTCCTAGGGGGGGACCCTGTCTCCATAAACAAAGCAGGTGGTGTTAGAGGAGCAACATATGAGGTAGACTCCTCGTCTTTACACACATGTGTTCGAGAGCACACACATGTACAGCCATTCTCTTTACTGCTTTCTCTCTGTCCAGATTTGAGTGTGAGGAGGCCTTCACCAAACACTTCCTCAGGATACTCAGTTTCTTGTGTCCTGGGAAGATAGATAGCTTTGGACATACTACAGGTCTCTGAACACAGTACAGATGAGAAATGAGCACTTCAGTGTACCCCAGAGGGATCTGCGGGTATTTTAAAAGTGACTGTCAGGAACATATGGTAGGCTCATTTAGTTCAGTACTCCCATCAAAGACATACCCACCTCCTTGGACTCTCTCAACATCTGAGATGTATATTTAAAAAAAAACACATTTGATTCAATCATGAAAATCCTAACTCAATCAGCCATCAATCATGACTCCCATACACTGTGAAGTATTTGTGATATTTGAGTCTAGGTCAAGGAGCACAAGCCCTAGATCTACAGGGAGCTTTTCAGGTAAGTCTGCTTTTGAACTGTAATGAGGTTCATCCCGGGCTAAGCTTCTAAGACTCTCACACTCACAGCTTTGGATGGGTTCTTTCTACAGTGCACAGTGTCCTCTTGGCCTCTTCAGACATTTTGGTTTCTAAGTTTAAACTTTTAAGATGATCTAGTTCCATTTACTCTTGGCATGACTTGAAGAAACACCCAACAGCTTTTGGAATGCTTTTAGAAGACATTCTGGATGACAGTGTGTTCAGACCAAGATGGGGCTGAGTTGTATGTTAATGAACCAGAAACACACAGACAGCATTTTTCTTAACAGTTAACAGTGCTTTTAATATGGGACAAGACTAGATTGAGCCAGATATAATTTCTTTTTCAAACTCATGAGGCTGCAGTGCTGAATCTCCAGCTCAACTTGTTGAACTCCAAATTCAGCTTGCTCTTGTCCCACAGCTTTTGAACGCTATTCTATAATGTACCTAGTCCAGATAGAATAGAGTCCTGTGTTCAGGAGCCATGTGACCTTGCACACCCCCTACACATACCTCATACATACTCATTACAGTGGTTGAGGATAAAGCTATGAGCTAGTACTTACAGCCCAGATTTTCTCCTACCAAGATTACAGAGTATTCTGGCTAGTTTTAGTCAACTTGACACAGACTCTAGGTCTGAGTTCAGAGAATCTCAGCTGAAGAATTTTCTCCATCATGATGGACTGTATCAAGCCTGTGAAGGTATTTTATTGATTGCTGATTGATGTGGGAGAGCCCAGTCTACTGTGAATGATGCCACCCCTGGGAGGTGTTCTTGGATTATGTAAGACAGCAGGCTGAGAAAGCTATGTGTGGGTAAGCCAGCAAACAGCACCTCCCCATAGTTCTGCTTCAGTGCCTGCCTCCAGATCCCTGACTTAAGTTTCCGCCTTGACTTTCTTCGGTGATGGACTGCCATTTGGAGGTATAATATGAAATAAATTCTTTATTCCCAATCTTGGATCTGGTCTTTGGTGTTTTTTCGAAGCAATAGAAACCTATTAGGACAAAATGTATGTATTAATTATTTCTCATTGCTGTGGTGGAATACAGTGACAAAAGCAACTTTAAGGAAAAGGGTTTATTTGGGTTCACAGATCAAGGTCACAGTCCATCCTAACAGGGAAGTCAGAGCAATAGGAGGTCAAGGTGGCTGGTCACTCACATTATATCCACAGTCAGAATTAGAGACAGATGGATGCTAATTCATTTTCTCCTTTTGATTTGGTTTAGGATTCCCTAGTCCACTGAATGGTACCATCTACATATAGGGTACATCCGTTCATGCCAAGTAATCTAATCTAGATAATAGCCCATAGCTAAGTCGAAAGAGTTTTCTCTTAGATGATTGTAGATCTTGTCAAGTTACCATTGACTATGAACCACCATATTTAGTATGTGAACTCTGAGATTCAAATTCCTCCTCTTCTTTCTATTAACCCGGTAACTTTAGGGAAGAGGGATGACTTTGGATAAGAGTGGAAAATGGGATAAGATGAGTAAGCCTTTGAATACTTAGTTTTTTCTTCTGTAAAATGGGGATAATCATAACACAGAAACTATTTTCTGGAATTACTTTGGGAATTAATTGAAGTTTAATAAGTTACAGCACTTAGCCCAATTTCTGGTGACTGTCAGGTAGTATTGTTCTCCTAAACATCTCTACAACTTCTATCTGTACATCAGGCATTTTAATCCCTGCAGTGGGTGTGATGAATTATGCTGTGATCATCAGACCATTTTGGAAGAAGGTTGAAAATCCTGGCCAACAGGGTTATCATACAATGTGAGGTGCCACTGGCGCAGAATCGGTGGATAGATGGCTTTTAGATTGAATTCAAACACTAGCACCACTGACCTGCCCCAACCTGCTTTAGAACGTCATGGAATAATCTCGGTGCTGGAAAGCTGAAATAGAGTTTGATGACTCTGGGCTTTGGCTCAGCTGTCACAGAAAGCCCCATGACTGGGCATCAGGCCTCATCAGCACTCCTCAATGAGCCTCTTTTTCCCCAGTGTGCACAGATGGGTGGTTCTTTTGTGAGCCAGTAATGACTCAGAAACTCCATTCAATTGAGGCAGCCATGAGAGCTCTCCAGTCATCAGGCACTCCTCATGTAGGGTGATCTATTGTGCTTCAAAATGTAGTATCTTGCCACTGGGAATTTTACAAAGCCGAAGCACCAGACAGGAGAAAATGTCTGATTTTGGAAAGCTTCAAAGCCAGAAGAGTAGACACTGTCAGGCCTCTCACTGCTATCACCAGCTTTCCTGCCAGTTCTGACTTCCAGTTCGAACCAGCTACGGGTTCTCCAGATTATCCTGGGAGCTAACAGTCTCTTTGCCAATGCTACTCCTTCCTCTGGCAATCACTGAGCATGACATAGCTGGGAAAGGTTTAGAATGTGCTTTTCTGATAAGGTTATATGAGTTTCTAACCTCCCCACCTCATGCATGTACACACACCCAGTGACGCACCCAAGGGCAGTTAAGGTTGCTTTAGATAATGGTATCATTATCTAAATGTTTTCGAGAGCTTTTGTTTGAATGTGTATATTTTACATTTAAGCTCTTTTTATGCTAATCTAAAAGCGTGTGTGTGTGTGTGTGTGTGTGTGTGTGTGTGTGTGTGTGTCTGTGTCTGTGTCTGTGTCTGTCTGTCTGTGTCTGTCTGTCTGTTTGTCTTAAGGTTACTATTATTATGATTAAACACCATGACCAAAAAACAAGTTGGGGAGAAAATGGATTATTTGGCTGACATTTTCTTGTTGCTGTTCATCATCAAAGGAAGTCAGGACAGGAACTTAAACAGGGAAGGAACCTGGAAACAGAAGCTGATACAGAGTCTATGGAGTGGTGTTGCTTGTTGGCTTGCACCAATGGCTTGCTCAGCCTGCTTTTTTTTTTTTTTTTTTTTTTTTATAGAAGCCAGGACCACCAGCTCAGGAATGACACCACCCACAATGGGCTGGGGTCTGCTCCACCAATCACTGAAGTGGAATTTCTGGTTTCTTTGGAAACTCAATTGTGAAGATGTCTTTGCTTGTGTATGTCTTGTGCATTCCAGATGAATAGAGTCAAACACAGTAGCAGAGGTAGGCACTCTAGTTAACATAATAAATGACAAGACACGGGTTCTGTACCACCTCGTAACAGTGTGCTACTCACCATAATTTGGATGCAGTATTCCTAAAAAAGCATTAGCTTTTAGAATGGAAAGGCCCAGGTTTATAGGTAGCTCGTTAAACTGACGTTTTTTAACATAAGCAGAGATTAAGTTACTATTTTTAAGGACTAATGTTGGACTTACTATTTTTAAGGACTAATGTTGGACTCAGAATCTCTTCTAAGTCTCCTCCTGGAACAGAAAGTAGGAATACACAAATAAGAGGGAATCTTCCTTCAGTGGAGGGGACAGGCCGACTGAGCAGTTTCCTGTATGCTGTCAAAGGGCTATGTGTGGAATTTTCTGAGACGGTGAAGGACAGATGTTTATCACAGGTTCCACTCCAGTCTTCGTTCAAACACCCAAGGTAACTAGTACAAGAAGTTTGCCTGGATCTTTTGGGTGTGTCTAATGCCATCGAAGGTTAAAAAAAGAAGAGGAAGACTAGGAGGTCAGAGGGATGAGATTCGCATAGCACTTGCTGTTGTTGGGTTTGAAGCAGGAGTGAGTGGGGCCATGAGGCAAGAAGTGCAGGAAGACTTGACAAAGGAGAAAAGGTAAAGACATGAATTTCTCTAGAGCCTCCAGGAAGGAACAAAGCTTTGTGGATACACTCATGCTAGTGCAGTGTGGCCTGTGTTGGGCTTCTAAGCTAGTTAGTGTTAGGAAACAAATTATTGTTGTCCTAGACTACAAAGTTTATAGCTTGCTAGAAATACTAGAAAATTAATAATAGAAAGCTAATACTGTCTTATCAATAAGTATCCACTGGATATGTCATATGTTCAGTGCTATAGTAAATGCTCTGAGGGAAAGTATGAGGGAAATAGAAACACAAAGCGTCAAGATCTATCTATCTATCTATCTATAAAATATAAAAATGTTATATATATATGTCAAGTTATATATAATTATATATAATTTAAATTATATATAATTTATTTTATATTATATATAATTATATTTAAATATATATATATATATTTATATAAATAATATCATAATATAATATTAATAATATATAATATTATTAATAATATATAAATTATATAAATATATGTTTATATATTTATATAAATATTATATTTAATATAATATAATTATATAAAATTATATTATATATAATTTAAATATATATTATATAAATTATATATATAATTATATATATATGTATACATATATATATATATATATGTATGCACACACATATATATGTATATAACATTTTTGAGTAATTAATGAGCATGTTAAATTTTATTTATTTGTTTAAATGTGTGTTTATGTGTGTGCCACATGAGTGCAGGTGTCAATGGAGGTCAAAAGAGGGCATCAGATCTTCTGGAACTTTGAATACAGCAAGCTGTGAGTCACCCAGCATGGGTTTTGGGAACCAAACTCAGGTCTTTTGGAAGAGCAAGAACTCTTAACCAGTAAGCCATTGCTTCTGTCCTACGAGTGCTAATTAAGTGCTAAGTGTGTGGGGCAGAAAACCTTGAGAAACCAGATTGTTGAGGCGTGTATAAGAGCAAGGAACAATGGAGTAGAATGATGGGTTATGGGAAGATTGGGGTTTCTAATTGATAACTGTCTCAGACTCCAAAGGAATTTTAATCAATGGACACTGTTGTCATGTAGTGGTTTCCTACACAGCAACCTGAATAAGTATCATAGTCCCTCCAGGCACAATTTTAAGTTATTTTCTCTCCTTTGGTCTCTTTGGGTGATTTCACCCATGTGACAAATGCATGCTATGGTGTCTTGAAAGGGTAACTCCCTAAAACATATGTCTGCATTGCAACCTTCAGGACCTATGACCATTACCTTGTTTGGCAAAAGAGTGTTTGCAGATGTATTAATTGAAAGGGCCCCTAGAGGAGGCCCTTCTGGATTACATGTGTGGATCCTGGAAACGATGACAAGGGTCCTAGAAGAGACAGACGAGAGGGAGACACACGGAAAAGGAGGACACAGGCAGGCTGGAGTGAGTTGGCCATGAGACCAGCAATATCTAGGATCACATGGTGCCAATAGAAGCGGGAAGCACAAGGAACCAGTCTTTTCTGAGTCTTTGGGAAGAGGTGACTCTAAAGCACACTGGACTTTGAACGTCAAGCCTCAGGAACAGCAAGAAAGTGATTCTCTGTTGTTTAAGCTGCTATACATGAGTTAGCTTGTTATGGTAACACCAGAAAACACTGAAATACATGTGCCGTCGCTGCCCAGCCCCATATGTGCTACTCTGGGGGCTCCAGGCTATTTTACTAAGCTGCCTACCTGATATCCCTGGATGCTTTGGAGCCATCGACAATCTACCATAACTCAGACTCTCCTCTGTTCTCTGCCGTGGTTTTCTATTTTTTATTTGTTTTGTTTTGTCAGTCTGGCCTAGGATACTAACTGACATCTCCAGCCATTCAGTCATGCAAAAGACGCTTAGGAGCAGTGCCCAGTGTGTCTCTCTCTGCATCTTAAATATTAGATCACTAAAATTTTTTTTTGCTTTTTACTATTGAATATTTCTCAAATCTGACTGCTTTACCTTAGATCCCGCCATCATCGCCATGTTTGACCCCCACTCTCACTGTCTCTTGCCTGAAAATTTACAACTCCCTCTTAAGGAGTCCTAGTGGTCTCCAACCTTTTTGTTACCTAGCAGACTGAAGCCTTTTCAACCTTGATTGCATTAGCGTCTACTTAGCACCCTTCAGTGGTTCCCACGGCTCAGAAGAAGAGCACAAAGTACTTGGATATAGACTGAGGAGGGTCATAAGGCCCAAGCTTAACTTGCACCAGGCTCCTCTTTATAGTCTTCCATTTGGTTAGACTGGCCTCCTCAGAGTTCTCTCTTTTAATGACCTTGGAACATGTTGTTCTACACTAGAGAGAATTGCCATTTGCCTAAAATTACCATCTGAGTTATCTCTCTGGCCCTAGTGCCATCTCTGTGGGTGAGTTGTTCCAGATTTTTCAAGGTAGGTAGACTCCCTCTTCTTTTCAGAGATTTGTCTAAGTATTCTGAATGCCTCCTTCAAGCTCTTGTCTCACTGCAACTTTATACTTTTGTTATTTTTAAATTGATGAATGTGATCCTTTCCTCTTAAAATTTGGGTTGAGAATGTCTCCCAAAGGCTCACACGTTAAAAGCTTAGTCATCAGAGGGTGCTTTGGGAAGGCGGTGAAACTTTAAGGGATGGAATTTAGCTGAAGGTGGTGCATGTCCTTGAGGAAAATATTGGGGCTATAGCCCATTTACCCTTTCTCTTTGTCTCCCTGGCTTCCATAAAGTAAGCAACCTCCTCCACCATGAGCTCATGTACAGTGTCCACAGGCTTGAAAGCAACAGGCCAACTAACTATGTGCTGTAACCTCCTCAATGGCGAGCCACTAGAGATGTTTTCTCTTTTAAGTTCACTATCTTACAGTGACTAAAACCTGACAGACACAAGATTGTGTATTTCTTTGAGACCAGAGAACTCATTCCATGAATGAATGAATGATTGAATGAGCAAACTAAGTTTTCTGTGATGTCACTATGGCCTGAGAGGATTCCCTTACATTGCCTTATGATTAAGAGGACTATAAGAAAGGTATCTAAAAGTGAGGTTACCAGATAGACAAGGGAAGAGAGCCCTCTCCCTTAAGAAAGCATTCAGGACTCGGCAACATCATCTGCCTTCTAACTTGCCTGGGTATTACAGAGTGCCTCTCAGAGGTGGGTTTGGGGGAAGAACTGTCTAAAGTCTATTTGCAGGGAGCATAGGAGTCACTTCAGCTTTATTCCCCAAGGGCTGCTCCAGCTTGTGATTTCAGCAGGTTGTAACAGGTGCTCATATTTTTAGCTTTTATGCTACGTGTTGTATATGTATCCTCAGGAGTCCCCAGCTTAAATGCCCACCGTCAAAACACGGCCACCAAGTGGAGAGCAGATTCCCCACAGCTGGCTTAGAGCAGAGTGAAAGTACTCGCAACCACAGTTAAAACCCTCAAACAAAACTCTTAGCCTGAAATGGAGGCAAAGGCAAAAGCATAATGAAGATCAAGCAGTGTAAGAAAAGGAATAGCGTTAGGGATAAAAGACTGTGTTTTGAAACTCAGACCTGATAGCTATAAACTTAACAGGGAAACAATTTATTATCGCCTGAAAAACAAGAGATGAACCCTCTGAACTGCACTTTGCTTCAGCTCTGTTTCTCCAGGGAACTACTTGCATGTCAGGCAAGGGTGTTAAGGATACTTTAATTAACTTGTATCAGAGAGAAGGTATATACAAAAGAACGAATGTGCAAAAATATTTCTTTAATTAGTGAATTGCACCCAGCTCTTGTATCATCCATTAGAAGAGTAGCTGGTGGGCCGCCTAGGCCCTTGGTGGCATGTTTAGTCAATAAGCTATTCATGACTTTAGCAAACAGTTACGTTTTGAAACCCGGGGGAATTCGGTGGACAATTTCCCTCTGCTACCTCTGGCTACATGGCCAGAATTTAGAAACTGTTTTCTTTCTGAGAAGGATAGTGCTGAGGTGAGCAACCTCCATCAGAGTCTGCACTGAACAGCTTAGTATTAACTGCCTTAGTGAAGAAGCTTTCCGTGTAACTGCGGTGCTGTATGTGGCCGGGGGAAGGGAACCGGCATGCACTGCCATTGTCTGTGATATGTGCGGCGTTCATATTTTCCCATGTAAGTTTGCAGAGTCACATGCATTTCATTGTCTTTCCTGAGTGGCCATAAAGCTGAGAGTAAGAACTCTCTCCCTCAGTAAATCAAAAGTTAGCAGACAAAAGGTCAGAATATCCAAAGCCACAGGAACATTAACACTTTGGATATAAAGATTCCCCGAGAAACAAACGCTCGATCTCCCTTTGGAGACCACAGATGCCTTATCTTTGTGAGTTTACAAAATGGAGCCAAACTGTACCCATGGCCACTTTAGCTAAACCGAGGCCTGGATCTTTTAGCAGCCCACAGTCATTAAAGCTCTCAGAAAGCCTCCCAGGAGCCGATGTGCTTGCTTAAGTATACGCTGTAAAAGGTCCCAGAGATTTACAAGGGACTGCTTCCCGTTAAACCAGGCACCATCTGATAAACAAGCAATTTTAGCTGCAGGCTAAATGATGCTTTTTGAGGCTTTGATTTACAATGCTGAAGATGATGTATTTGTGGTGTGGGGATAGGTTCTGCTATGGGCTTTGCTGTGATTACTCACCCATGAGCAGAATTCAGGGCTCCAGTCTTCAGTTTTGGAGGTCAGAAAATTGCCAGTGGAATGAAAGAAGGTTGATAAGGTTTACTGAGATGCTAAATAGATATAAGAAAAACTTATTAAGCTAGTGCTTTTGAACACTAAGCTTTCTGGGGACCACAGTTTATGTTAGTCTGTTTAAATCCCAAGATATAAAAAATAATCTGCAAAATTGATCTGGTAGTCTAATTTTACTTTCATTACATTTAAAAAGCAAAACTAGGCTTGGTTTATTATTGCTGACATTTAAAAATAAAAAAAAATGCCTAATTTAGCATTTGTGTAATTGCTTCAAAGCTAAGAAATCTGAAAGCAACTTTGAAGCAAATCAAATCACCTCCAAGAACACTGAGGGACGGATTTGTAGTATTTGAACATGAATTAAGCGTGAGAATGCTTTTAAGACTTGTGGCTCTAAGAAGGGATTTGCCAAACTCATTTGCCCAGAAGTTTTGTATTTCATAAATATTTGGGTGTCCACTAATATTGACACCATGCTAGAATAAAGATAAAATATGCTGTCTTTTCTACACTTTTACAGTCCAATGGAGAGAGCCATAGATGATTTCACTGAAATGTGACATGTGTTAAGAAAGAGGGTGCCAAGGGTTCCAGAGGAGAGGAACTGTCCTGTTGGAAATAAAGGAGGGTATTTTAACAGATAGAAGGAGTCCCCTTTCCTGTTCATAGAACCACCCTTTCCTGTTCAATAGCTAAGCGGAGAGCCATGTACCCAGAAAGACAGTAGAAAGAGGTGTTTGGGT